>NC_068990.1:72641456-72645050 GCF_001194135.2 Octopus bimaculoides
ATATATATATATATATAGATAGATAAATAGATATATCAAAGAAAAAAAGGGATTAAAAATCCAGGCAGATATCAATAAAAGTACTCAGTTTTAAAAAGATTTGCTTAACTACTTCAAACAATCAGACATTAAGAAATGACAAACTATTACCTTTCATCTTCTAGCATAAAGCTGCTTCCTCTCTACTACATCCTCTTTGAATTGAAAGGGATCTCAGTTTTATGAGCTGCACGGCTACCTCACAAGGACAGGTGGAAAAAAACACACACACGCATATATGCACACACAATACTCTGTAAAATGGTTTGCATTAGAAGAGGTATCAAGCTATTGGAGAAATTATGCTGAAGCAGCCACTAGTGCACAACACAGTCTTTGGACCTGTCAGATGCTGTGAAACCATCAAGTCCATGCCAACATGGAGAATGGATGTTAAATCATGATATGTGTATGTGTCTGTATTATAGTTATTTTATATTAAAGAAAAAGTACTTGGGTAAACCTCAAAGACATGAGATGATAGAGGTGAGTGTGGACAGGAGACAGTCCAGTGGCCTTCATCAGATTCATAAATTTTTTTGGCTCATCTTGTGGTTGGTACATGGTGGTTACAAAGTAGGTGTGGTTTAATTGTAGCATATAAATTAATATCTTTATGGATAGTTCAATTGGGTGAGCAAAAATAAGTTGTGGGGAGAAGGGAGAAGTAGTAGAATAAGGGGGAAAGGAGGGAGAAGATGAATGTATACTGGATGAGGATGGATGAGAAGAGGAGGTAAGGAAGACATTGTTCTGGTTGGGTGGGTGTCTTTGTTATCTATCATCAGCTTAAATTAGTTATATTTAGTGTAGGAAATTAATGATTGCTTTTATATTCTAGTTTGGGTTCATTCAAGTGTACAAGTAAACAAAGGTGCAAGAAGTGAAATTTATTTGGGGTGATGGGTCAAAGACATAGAAATTTGTAGTTTGTGTGCAAATATTGTGTCCAAGCATATATTCAAATAGACAAAAGAGTTTATTTTTAATTACTCGCTATTGTAAATAATGAGGGATATTAATATTTGGTGCTTATAGTTATCAAGTTTATATACATCTTCACATATAGACACATTTTCAAAATCATTTATACATACAATCCACATACGTGGGAGTGTGTGTGTATTTATTTATATATATACACATGCACAATATATATATATATATATATATATATATATATATATATATATATATATATATATATATATATATATATATATGAATATTCATATAGTGAAACCAACATATAAGCAGAAAGACATATATATATATAGGGGGGGGGGGTCATCATCAGTTAATGCTTGTCTTCTATGCTGGCATGGGTTGGACAGTTTGACAGAAGCTGGTAAGCCACAGAACTGTGTCAAGCTCCACTGTCTACTTTCAAATGGCTTTTGCAGATGGTTGCCCTTCCTAATGCCAAACTAATATACAGAGTGAACTAGGTGCTTTTTACATGGTGTGTGTGTGTGTATGTATATACAATTTCATACACCATAGATACTGGATTATTCAAACATTTAAAATGTTCCCAGTTGTACATGAGACTGAGTTTAATATGAAGACAGTGGCTGTAACAATGAATTTATGTAACGCAGCAAATAGGAAGTCTTCACAATAGCAGCAATTCTCAATGAACCCAGTAAGGTGACCACCACTAGACACTGGTGCCAGATCAATTGCAACAAAGAAAATGGAAGAGATCATTAGGAAGATATTTTTCAATATTGAAACTGTTAACTGTTCCTCAAAGTTGGTCTCAAAACGTTTTCAACCAAAGCTTCATTTAGCAATGACAAAATGTGAAGTTGTACTATTTTTTTTAATGTAATTGCACCAATGGCTAAATCAGAGCTTACTATACTAAAGACCTGTACGGGACATATTTTAAGACAATTTCTATGGCTGTTTTGAATCAAAAAGATGTTAAAATGTTACTGTATTTTGTATGACACATCTCTGGTAAGGAGACACAAGTCAAATTTTTCAATGTGCACAACTAGATCTTGACTAATTCATGAACTGATGGAAAAAGTTGTCAGATTTTGTGGAGGCACTTAACTGTGGCAAAAATTTTGGTGGTATGAAATGAAAAAGCAAGAATAAAATATATAGCTGACTGAATGCCAAACTTTGAAGAGACATTGGAATTGGCTGTGGTGCACATATCATGCACAACTCTCTCCAAATAGCTGCTGATGCAGTACCAACTGAGACAGAAGCACTTACTATGAAAGTTTTCAAATATTTTCATAGAGTTTGTGTAACACAGCTGAAAAAAAAAAAAAAAAAATTTGTGACTTTGCCAAAGTTACAATACAAAATAAAAACACTATTACAGCATGGTAATACCATATTTTTGTCAATACTACTAGTAGCTGAAATAATTCTTATATTTTTACTGGTTTGACATCCTAATTTGGTTCCTAAGAACACTGCCTAAGACTGATGAAGCAATTCTTTGAACTGATTTTGGAGGAATCTACTTATGGTTTGTACACAGACAGCTTAGTCTGCAACAAATTGACTGAGGAAAAGGACAGCAGTGACACAGCAGCTATCAAACTGGAGATGCAAAACCTAATTAAAAACGTAGAAGCTGTGAATTTGTGCCTCAAGATGCAAAGGCCTTGCTGAGAAAATCTTTTAAAAAAGCATTGAAAAAATGAAGAAGAATTTTCTTTTTTGTTTTTCTTTTTGAAAAATGTCTTGAATACCTAGACCTATGGAAAGAGAACTTTGAATGAATGAAAAACTTCTGGAGAAATATTTTGGCCCAAAGTCGAGTAGTCTGCAGTTAAGATAAACAAAAGACTGAATAACAAGAAGAAAACACTGATAAATTAATTGATGTGGTTGTTATTGCAGATAAATTTTTGAGCTTCTAAGACAGAAGTTTGGGCAACATAAAACTCTGTTGTAAAGAAAGCTATACAAAAATCTTAGCACTGTAGTAAAATGAACACTTTATCTTCTTGGCACTTCTGAACAAATTGAATCAGTGTTTTCTGTAATAGATATAGAGTAGCAAGAAGGGAGGGGCAATATTGTAGAAACTATAGTCTTAGGACCTTTGGAATGGTTCAAATCAACACCCCATTAAACTGCTCAGAATTTTTTGATAATTAAAAACGACAATAAATTTCCTTCAAAAGTAACATCAAGTGAAAAATATGAAAATTCTGGTGACTGATTAAAATATTACTTGACAATAAAAACATGGTTTATTTTTGAATGCCACCCTTCAATTTGACAATATTTTACATACTTGTGCTTTGAAGAGCAAATTTTTTAAAAAATGTTTGTGCATGTTTTTCTGTCTGTATCCCTTACCTTGACCATCAAAACTTGAAGTGATTGCCAGCAACTACCTTCATATGAGAAGGAAAATGTAATTCTATTAATATATTTGCAGTTGCTTTAGAACACAAGTGCGCTTGCATGTATGCCATATGAATGTGAATGTGCATCTGTATGAAGTTGAAGTCAACCACCGGGGGGGTGGGGCAGATGACATATACAGCATAATAGACTATATCAGATTGATGGAGG
>NC_068990.1:72645060-72647463 GCF_001194135.2 Octopus bimaculoides
GGGGGGGGGGGCAGATGACATATACAGCATAATAGACTATATCAGATTGATGGAGGACCCCTTCAAGTAATGCCTTCATAATCCTACCCCATCCTTTAAGAGTTTCTAGCCTGGAACATAATAACTCTGGCCAAGTACATATGGCAGTTAAAGAAGTTTGTAGAATATGCAGATTATATTTAGTAATGAGAATGATACTTGAGAGTTACTTTATGCTTGGGATGTACCTTAAATACCAAATCAGAGATGGTTTCACCTTGTTTACACAAGATTAAGTACATTCTCAGAAACTAGTTCAAGCTGCCACAGAAAAATCAACACTCCCTACTCCTTCACCCTGCTTCTTGCAGTTGACTCTTCATTATTTATATAATCTTTCTGCCCACCATACTTTTTTCATTCTTTGATATACCTCTCTTGCTTTGTCTCCCTACATGTATAGCTTTCTAAAGTTGGATTTACAAACTGACCTTTCCCTTGGGAATGCAAATAACTTTTTCCTTTCCAGCCATAAGTTACTGGCTCTACCTTATTAATTCTTATATGAAAAACAAACATCTTAATATTTATTTCCCTGAAAGGCTTTGCACACAAGACTTCAACAGTAGCCCTCTTTGGATGCAATCAACTTAAATGTATAAAGAGCAGATCTAACAAGTGTAATGCAATTTCTTTCGCAGTTATGTCACAATGAAGAAGCGTATAAACAACCAGTAATACTACGGCCTGGCTCAGAAATGCATCTCATCTTAGCTGATTGTCTTTCCAATTAATTGTGCTAATACACTTTTAATTACTTTCATAATTCAGTCCACCAATCTAATGCCTATATAGTTACTTCTTCCAAAGTTACTTCTTTCCTTTACTCAAGTAACAGATAAAGATTATAATGCAATGCCAGCCAACGAATACGGCACCTCCCTACATCGCTTTGTCAATTATGTGACTGCCAAGTAGATGTGTGTGTGTGTGTGTGCATTTATGTGTACATATATATATATATATATACAAGTTTTGCTCAATGCTTTTTCATTCCAGAGCTAGAATACAAGTGTTTATACACACTCTCTCTCCCACACACACACACACACAATGGATTTACATATTGTTTCTGTCTATCAATTCTATTCACAATGCATTGACTGGCTTAAGGGCTTGAACCAGCCAATGCATTGTGAGTAGAAAACACTTGCTGAAGTGATAACAATGAACTCTGCATCCATACAGCCTTGTCACAAATTCTATATACATATATACACACAAATTAACATATATATATACATATATACACACACACACATTTATATATATATATATATATATATATATATATATACACACATACACATTAATATATAAATATATAAATGTACATATATGTAAGGAGAGTGATATATATGTGTGTAATGTCAGTATGAATACACAATAGTGTGAGTGCTCTGAGAAAAGATGGACATAAGAAGCATCAAATGTGGTGTGCAAGAGAGATGATTGCAATGGTATGGTCATGTGTTATGCATGGATGAGGACAGCTGTGAGGAAGTGCCACACTCTAACTGTGGAAGGAACCTGTGGAAGAGGTAGACCCAGGAAGATATGGGATGAGGTGGTGAAGCATGACCTTCGAACGGTGGGCCTCACAGAAGCAATGACAGGAAACTGAGACCTTTGGAGATATGTTGTGATTGAGAAAATCTGGCAACTAAAGTGAGATGCCAGTGTTGCAAGTCCGGCCCATTTAAAAGTACCCTAGATGCATCTGGTGACATGATATGTTTGAGAAGACCTGTTGAGTCACGTAAAACCAAAATGGGCGATATGATATGCTTGATAGGGCCTGTTGAGTCAAGTAAAATCCAAACTGTAGCCGTGGCCAGTGCCCCCAGACTGGTTCCCGTTCTGGTGGCATGTAAAAAGCACCATACGAATGTGGTCAATGCTAGTTCTGCCTGACTGGCTCCCATGCTGGTGGCACGTAAAAATTAGCATCTGAATGTGGCTGATGCAAGTGCCTCCTGACTGGCTCCTGTGCTGGTGGGACGTAAAAAGCACGATCCGAATGTGATCGATGCCAGGGCCCCTTAACTGGCTACCATGCCAGTGGCATGTAAAAAGAATCATCTGAACATGGCTGATGCCAGTGCCCCCAGACTGGCTCCCATGCTGATGGCACATAAAAAGCACTATCTGAACGTAATTGATGTCAGGCCCACCTGACTGGCTCCTATGCCGGTGGTACGTAAAAGGTACCCACTACACTCTCGGAGTGGTTGGCATTAGGAAGGGCATCCAGTTGTAGAAACATTGCCAGATCAGATTGGAGCCTGGTGCAGCTGCTGGTCCAACCCATGCCAGCATGGAACATGGACATTAAATGATGATGATGATATATATATATATATA
>NC_068990.1:72650493-72656986 GCF_001194135.2 Octopus bimaculoides
TACAGGAATTATAAAACTATACAGATTCCCAATTCGTTTGCATCAACATCTCATGCATGATCAACTCATCAACTTAAGAGACATAAACGACTCAACAAATAAAACTAAATGTACAAGCGAAGTCTTTCAAGCAAAGGACAAAGAAAAACGAAAAGTTTAATGATTAATATATAAATAATTTTGTCTGCTATTGATAATGAACATTAATTAAGAAAATTCTTAAACAGTATAAGTTTTTACTGCTGAACACTACATTCCCAATGAGCACAACATCTATGGATAATAAATATTACAATTATGTTGTGACAACAGACTACTTATTGATTTGGGCCAAATCAATGACAAATCAATTTTATCTATTGCACAAATCCGAATGCTTCATTCAATGTCATGCAACTGATGTAGTTGGTAGTTGAGATGTAACTATCCTGAAATTGTTTCTATTCAGAAAGGCCAATTGAACATGAGTACTTCACATAGAAAACAACACATACATACACGTATATTCATGTTTACAGTGAAGTGCATTTGAATATATATCACTAACACAAGTGATAATGCTTAATTATTTCAAGTTAACGTTCTCAGAAAATGTAATCCGAACATAGTTTAGAATATAGATTTCAGTTTTTGAGCATTGTGTAGCGAATACCACCAGATAGTTACAAAGGACAAACTGCTTTTTTTTAAATAGATATTACTGAGAGACTGAACAACTCCCATACAAAACCTATGTGTGCTGTTATTTTATTAAATTTTTAAACCAAAGGATGATATAACAAAAGTGGCATACATGAAATTAATTATTTCACATGGATACCAATGTTATTCTTTCTAGAATATTTGATTTACAAAACAACTGTTGGAGAAGATTTGTTTCTTAAATAAAATAAGCTAAATGAAAAATTATCTCAAATGAAATTTTATTTCTGGAGCAGAAAATACAAATAGTAAAGCAATGAACATCCTAATTTAAAAAAAAATTCTTTAATCTTATTACATTGAGCAATTTCCTTTTAGATTGTGCTGTTAAGTAAATTAGACTTAGTAATGAGATTATACTGAATATTGCAGTAATAACTGCCATGCTGATTGGTTTAACATGATTTATCTCCAAGGTCTGCCAGTTTATGAAATCAGTATAATAACATGGCAAACCAGATCAAGTTCAACCACTATCATTGTATTCTATGGTCCAACGTCTTCTCTAGAAGAGAACAGGTGGCTGAGTGAACAGGGTATTAGATTACTTGTTGAAGGGTCAAGTAAGTCATGTTGCTTTGTGTCCAAGACACGTAACCGTAACCCGTATACAGCCCAGGTCATCTAACTGTAAATAACTATCATAGGATAGGAATAACTTGCTGCCATGGGCATAGGCAACACTGTAAAATTGAAGAGGGTTTCATGAAGTTGCTGAGTTTAATTGTTTTAGAGATGGATGGTTTCTGCAAAGCTCACTCGCCTTAAATAGTTTGTGTAATAGTACTAAAATCGATCATAGTTTTGATGAAAAATATTCAATTGCCCAATCAACTGAACCACCTACTCATTGAATTAAATGTGAGGAAATATTCCAAATCATCACTAATGTATCCATCCACCTTTACTGTTCCTGTTGCATATTCATCTTGGTCTCACATCTCTCTCTCTCTTTTTCCAGATGGTCCATATATTCACCTCTTCAGCAAGGCATCCCTGTCCCTCTGTCTTACTTCCTTATCCCTCAGTAATATACGTTGAGGGGTCTTGTTCTGTAGGTGCCTGGTGCTGGTGCTACAAACAATGCACTTAGTGCACTTTGTGAAGTGACAGGCATTAGGAAGAGCATCCAAATTGAAAACCAAAGCAGACATTGGACCTCAGCTGTTGAACTGCCTAACTCATGTCAACATGGAAAAAGATACATTAAATGATGATGATGTTGATGATACATACTTAATATATATCCTCAAGTAAAGCCAACATGATACAGTATGTGATAAGAATGGTCTTGTAAATTACAATTTCAATCCAAACAACAGGCTTCCATAGTTTCTGCCAACCTAATTTCACTAGCAAGACTTGAGTTGACCCAAGACAATAGTAAAAGATACTTGTCTAACATGTTATGTAGTCTGATAAAAGCCCAAAACTACAATGATTGCAAAATGAACTTCTTAAACATTAAGCAATGCTGTAGACACTACAGCTTCAGAGATATTCCTAGAATACAATGGATTTACCTCATCTTTAGAGATAAAGCACTCTTTTCTACATTTGATCAGTTTGAACTCTAAATTTCATTACATGCCTTACTGCTGGAAGAGTACATAACAACGGTTAGATTTTAACCAGGAACTTTTATTTCAAAACTCATCCACCAGGCCACTAGCTAATACCATCTGCTTTCTATTTCAGCTTTCTCAGAATTCTGGACAATCAGAATTTAGTCCGAAAAAATATTCCTGAAATTAGTAAGTAGTCTGAAGGAATTGGAATCTGTAATTATTAGAAGATAATTAGATAATCTTTACTTTTGCCTGTCTGTCTCTCTTTATATATGTGTGTGTGCGTGTGTGTGTGTGTTGTATGGATAAAAGTAAACTCCATTAAAACAACAGAGATTTTCTAAGGAATAATCTAATAAATACACAATTAAGAAAGAGTAGAAAATGATGAGTATATTTGTAAAACTTGGAGCAAGCGAGTAATCCTAAGTTTTCTCAATCAGTCAATATTAGATCAGAGATTAAATCGATTGATTTTATCATGTTGCACAACAGACAGACAGCTAGCAATATTAAAAGTTCATTCAAAATTCTCCTTGACCAATATAAACATTTCTTACGAGCACAAGCATGTGACAAGCAATTTGGCAAGCATCATGATTCAAACATTTATAATACCATTTCTTTCTTCTATATTGAATGTCAACTCCATGTTCCAATAAATGAATTAGATAAAGTAGTAAATCCCCAGTGCTATAGTCTATCATAATATGTCATAATTTATGAACCAAATAAAAGAACCAAATAAAAATTGCATAATTGCTCTATCTGTTCTGACATTTCTGGCTGAGCAATATTGTTATTGGTCCAACTAAATGCATAGTCAGCATAATCTATTTGAAATGTCTCTGGTGTACAACTGAGCACTAGACATATGGACAATCAGTTTTAAGGTTCAGTAACTTATTTTCCTTTCCTGAATACAGAAGAACAGAATGGACTTCAATCTGAATTTCGTGAAACAAGCAGTAGCTATGTCATTTGTTAACTGAACTGGCTGACAGCAGATTTAGCACACAACTTGATACAAATATACAGCTACATTTCCACATACTGCATTTAGTTGTCAAACTGATGTTTCCTCAATGAAAGACAATTAGAAGCTATATTGTAACAGGATACATGAGAAATCTCTGTAGTATGAAAACTTAGCAACATCCAAAGCTGCAATAAATAACTTGTTTTAATTAACAAATAAGCTTCCAGACAGAAACCTTTGAAATTTCGTGAAAATAAAATACTTTCACTTCGAACTTTGGCTCAGTTTTTATGCCAATGTTTCAGGTGTCTTTCTGTTTATTCAACCTAATTTTACTGGTAACAGCCATTGCTCATCAAGTTTATTTTCACTATGCTGTCTAGCTGTCTATAACCTCAGGCTTAAATCTCATAGTGTGGTTTAAGTCCATTGATAAGACTCGCAACTAAAAAGCAGTAAATCATCTACTCTCGTTATATCAATACAATTTTATTAACACACATACCTAAACTTTTAATACAAGAAAAAAAAAAGTACAACAATATCCAAATAAAACAGATCTTCATAACGGCAAAACATTATAAACTACATTTTGTACTAATGCCTCAGCAATTTGCAAAAATACATTTTTGCAATTCATTGTTTTAAGGAAACCTGAATGTAATACAGGCATATAAGTAAATCATTAATCTTTCACAAATGACTGAAGAAACAAATTTGAAGTGCAAGCACACCTCAATTTATGTCATTTTGAGTTAATTCTTTTCTGACTTTACGTCTCCCTTTTTTTCCACCCCACTATTTAAGAAATTAACAGGGAAAATAAGCCTCAACTTCTGTTGATTTATCCAATTTTATGTCGGTCTCACAGTGAACATATTTAAAAACATGCCGTTTAAAAACACCTGAAATCCAACACTGAAGTGGAGAATCAAATCAAATACATGTGATAATATGCACAAACCATTTATCAAAATGGATATAAGCTAATAAATTTCTTTTAAATGTCTTGTGTGTTACTTTGTCTTTCAAGTTAAGTTGCATGTCTTGAAACCAATTAGTGGCATAAGCTGAAATATGCCTTGTATATTTGTTGTAACTCTTTTCTACTTAAAAAGAAAAGAAAAATTCCTTTCCTGCAAGTAATGAATTTTCCATCCTAACCCTGTACCACCTCTCGGGATTATGCTCATTTATTTTCCTACGCATTAACCCTTTTAGCATTCAGATTACTCTACCAAATATAATACTTATTTATTCATATTGTTTTCAATTAATCATGCATTATCTTGTTGCTTTGAGATTTGATGATATGATTGCTTATCCTTAAAATGATATTGTAAGATAGGTGTGAGAGGCTGGATCTAGCTCACTTGAACATAAAACAGATAGAAGATCTGCACTGGGTAAGTCCAGTTTAAATGCTGTAGAGTTAAACTTTCATCTAAAATTGTATAAGTTTTAGAAAAATTAAGAGTAACTTGTCTGAGTATCTTAAAAGTACCAAAATGAAGGATGGAGGGAAAGAATCTCTAAAGGTGCTAAGCAGCATGATGCTTAGCAAATACAAAAGCTCACAACTAATTCATAAGAACAAATTTCTTTGATTTTAAATTTTGCAGTAAATAAACAATTGATTAGTGTTCATTTCACAATATTTCTAAATCTCTAGCCATACATTCCTGAATTCCTCAACACAGTGATTACATTTCAACAAAAGAGCAATGAAAAATATCCAGCTTTGAAAGATCAGTTCAAGACATTATTTTCTTTCCTGGTTTCAGTCATTGAGCTGTGACCATGCTGCAGCACTGCCTTCAAGGGCTTAGTCGATCAGATCAAATGTAGTGCTAATCTTTTCAAGTTAGGCTGGAACTTATTTTACTAATTTCTTATTTGTTGAAATGATTAGTTATGGGACATAAATAAACATGCATACAGATGGGGATACACACATGCATATGACAGGTTTCCATACAGGTTCCGTCCATCAAATTTCACTCACAAAGGCATTAGTCAACCAAAGGATATAGTAGAATCCACTTGCCCAAATTATTACGCTGTGGGATTGAACCTGAAACTGAGTAGTTACAAAGCAAACATTTTAACCATCAAACCATGCCTGTGTCTGTATATAACATGCCTGTATAACAAGATAGAAAGATAAAATATATTCTTTTCTATAGAGAAACATACAAAAAGCTCTTACCTAGCCTTAGGAAAGTAGATACAGAAATTATATTTTAAAACCAGATGGACCAAGAAGCAAGTGAGAATTATTGATTTGATAATTATACTAATTATACCAAACTGATTGCAAACAAACTGAGAGTAGTCTTGATATGTCTTGTTTGAGAATATTCCCTTTGATTGATGTGATACTGACATTGAAATTATGCTGATCACAAAGAAAAAGAAAATTCTACATATCAGTTTTGAAAGATGAAAAGAAACTGAACAAGTGGTTGGAGCATTACACCAAATTATTTTGTATCTAGTCTTACACAACACAAAACATATTACTTAGACATATACCTGACGTGAACTCTAAGACTCATGAGGATAGAGTTTAACCCCAGTCCCTATGGTGTATAAGTAACTGAGTGAGATTACAATGCTCTCCACTTGACGGGAAGTCAGTCTGTCACAGGGTTAACTTCCCAGGTATTGCCGGAACTCATGTGCAGCTGAGAGGACTGGAGCAATGTGAAAAGAAGTGTTTTGCTCAAGTATTAAATGCACCACCTGGTCCAGGAACTGAAACCACAACCTTAGGATTATAACTGCACACCCTAACCACTAAGCCATATGACTTCACTAGAGCTTAATGTAAACTTATCCAGTTTGGAAGATATTTTCAAATAAAGTACATGTATGGTAGTAGTAGTAGAGGTGTTGATATAAGGTACATGCAAAGTGGTGGTGTCAGATATGAATGAGTAGAATCTAAAATCAAAAATATTTTAGTCATGAATGTCCTATCCTTTTCTTTGGTGCTGAGCACTCAGGACCATATTCCCAAATAGATCCTCCTTTTCTAAGATGGTTGGGGTGTGATGAGGGAGATTTGACTCTTTTGTCTAGCAGGTCAAGAGACCATGAAGAGGCTCTGTTGTTGGCTTGAAAAATGTATACACAAATATTACATATTCAAAATATGCACATGAGTGTCTTAAGTAATTCTTTCCCTAGTTTTCATAATATATGTGTGTGTGTGTGTGTGTGTGTGTGTGTGTGTGTGTGT
>NC_068990.1:72657489-72667700 GCF_001194135.2 Octopus bimaculoides
TATATATATATATATATATATATGAGAGGGACAGACAGATATACAGATGGTCAAATGAATGGATAGACAGACAGATAGATGGATAGAGCAGTGAATGGATAGACAAACAGACAGGTGCATGGATGGATAGATAGGTGACAGATGGATAGATCATCATCATCATTTAACGTCCATTGCATTGTCCATGCTGGTATGGGTGTGTTTACATGGCACCAGTATGGGTCCTTTTTATGCAGTAGCAGCACCTGCGAACCTGCAGGTTTAAGAATGCTCAGCTGGAGAGGGATGTAGGGAATGGCCTGTATGCAAGGACAACCACAAAAAGATAGATAGTTGCTAGATAGACTGCTACACAGATAGATACATATATATATATATATATACATATATATATATATATATTATATACAGAAAGATATATATATATGTGTGTGTGTATAGGGAGAGAGTAGAGAGAGACAGAGATAGACTGACAGACAGATAGATAGATCGACAGACTGATGGATGGACAGACAGATGAGTGTATAGAGATATGGATACAAAGAGAGAGAGAGAGAGAGAAATGGATAGATAGATGGATAGATAGATAGATATATAAATATATATATATATATATATATATATATATATATATATATATATATATATATATATATATATATATAAATAAATAGATAGATAGATAGATAATAGATGAATAGACAGATAACCGGATAAATAGATGGACATGTAGATGGGTAAATAGATGAATAGGCAGATACATTGATAGGAAGATAAATAAGCAGATAAAATGTTAGATACATACAGACATGCTGACAGACAGAGACATAAAGAATGCAGTAGAATAACAATGAAATACCATCTAAAAATAGATATGGTAGAAGGGGATGAATAATCAACAGGAGGTTATCACTGATTCAGAGAGAAATACAAAAAGAAAAGGCTGTTGATGATAGGAAAATAAAAAAATAAAATAAAAAATACATTACCTGACATCATATGAAATACGATTTAAAATATATTTGAGACAATATGAAAGCTTACAGCTCAAACTCATGAAAGTCTAAAGAAACTCATTTTTATGAAACCTCCTTAAAAGACGATTCATTAAAAGTTAATTCTTTTTTTTTTCAAAAATGTTAAATTAAAACAGCTGATAGTCAGTGAGAATTAAAAGAAATAATAAAGACTGACAAGTAAGTTTATGACTATAAACAAACAACACTGACTATTGTTAGTAGATGATAGGATGTTTCGCAATGGGTTTGAATTATATAATTATGAACTTATTTGGTAAACAATAAGTTGTCTCCCTTTAAATTAACACTGTAAAGGGTAAAAAATCAATTCTGGGAAAATACTTATTGCATACAATAATATAAATAGCCTACGTAGAGTGTTACTAATATCTAGTTTGAAAATATTTATCGAATTAAGATTGTGTCTGTGTAACATTGATCAAAGTATTAAGTATTAGTTACTAATAAGATTTTAGTCTACACATTTAGGATGGATGAATTTCCAAGGATTGACAAGTCCGGGTTGGTATACAAACCATGCAGACTCAACTCACTGGGAAGAGAAGAGGAGCAAAGAATTAGTTTTGGTTAGATTAGTACAAATTGGATTAGTTCAAGGCTAGGCTTCTATCCCCACCTCTCTCTTTATTATAGATTAAATGGTAATATATGGAGAGGAGAAAAAGTATGCACGATAATTTAATGTGCTGCCTTGTGGGGACATGAATGCAGTGAGGTATACCGCAGAAATAGCAGCCAACAAAATAATTACAAAAGTGGTTAAGTGTGTGTGTGTGTGTGGGTGCTCATACATGTGCGTGTGTGTTGGTTGAGAATAATATTGATAGGTCAATGCGTGAAAGAGTTTGTAGCACAATTGATTACGAGCAAAATAAACCACCCCCTAGATGAGATGCAGTTCAGTTTTATGCCAGAAGGATTTACGTGCAGAAGTACTTATCGAGGGGTAAAGCCCAATATGTCACATTTAACAGTCTGGAGAAGAGTTTGACAGGGTTCCGTAATCTGCAGCCTGGTGGTCACTAAGGAAACTAGGGATAGACAAATGGCTTCTGACAACTATACAAGCCATGTATAGAAGTGCAGTCTTCAAGGTGAGAGCTAGGAAGGAGTTCAACAAACACACTAGGTAGCTAGGGGTTTGCCGGAGTTCAGTCCTTAGCATGTTCCAGTTCATTATAATTCTCCAGGCTACAACATAGGAGTTTAAGATCAGTTGTCCAATGGGAGCTCATATGCTGGCGATTTAGTTCTTGTAGCCAGATCTGAAGAAAATTCAAAGAAATTCCATACAGAGAAGCAAAATCTAGAATCAAGAGTAAACTGAACAGACAGAAGAAAGAAAAGGCTGTTATCAAACAGGGAAATGGTTGTGTTTTGTCTGCAGAAATTCTATATGGTGTACCCAGTATAAAGCATGGGCTCAGATGAGATGTAATGATATCACAGGCAGACTAACAGAAAAAAATTTGATACCATAAATGGCAGATGCACAGGTGTAGTTAGCAATATGAATACACATAAAATCAAATGTTAGGGAGGCTCACTAGTAGTGGTTGATGACTTTTGTTATCTAGGTGATCTAACTTAAGAGAAGTGGCAGGCAGTACTGTCTTAAGACATGAGAACCTGGACGCCCTCACAGGTCTGGGGACCCAATCTTGATCTATATATGTTGTGGTTTACTGTTGATAAATGAACACTATAAGACCCAGTGCACTGATTTGCCCAGGCGCCTATAATGCTGCTACGATGGCTCTTGAGGTGGGTGTATCAATGGCATAGGAGCTAGAGTAAGAACAGGGTGGAAAAAGTTTAAGGAATCATTACCTCTGCTGATAACAAAAGATTTCTCTCAGAGTTAAGGGGTAACTGGATGATGAAATGCAATGCTGTATAGTAGCATAAATTTAAGACATGATATGTTGGAAATTGAGACAGCAAGGAAGAAACAGGAAGAAATGAAGTAAGATCTGCTAGATATGTGATGTTGGCTTTTATGAACAACTATGTAGAAAGGAATAGAGAAGAAAAAAAATGGCAATGAGGAAGGAATTAGAATGTGCAAAAGTGAGAGAGAGAGAGAGAGAGAGAGAAGACTGTGCTGGTATGGATGTGTGATACATTTGGAGTATACCAGCTGCGTAAAGATGTTCTGAGCGCTCAAAGAACATGGAATCTGTAGAAGACTCAGAAAGTCATAGGCCAAAATGGTGATGGCTAATCTCAGGAAGCCAAATCTCATGAAAGAGCGACAAAGTACAATGACGAGTGGTAATGTGATACTGGAGAAGGCCCACTCTTAAATGCAACCGCAGGGAAAACAATCGTTATAATGATGGATGGTGGTGGTGGTGAGGTTAGGATAATATTTCTACATTTGAGTCCTTGTTCATTATATTAATTATATTCCTATTAATTCTCCTTCAATTGCAATCTTCATTACTCTCTGAACTGTCAATCTCGCCACAGTTATTCACTGCGCATCATCTGAGTAATGAGTAACAGCACTGGATTTATCAAAAGTCAATCCTTTCAGCCATTGCCCTTTGTCATCCTACATTTCTACTGTTGTGATGACTGTATAACAAAGGATGGCTAGCCTTCGTTGCCTTTCCCACCATATCATCATTCATCACTCTCTCTCTTAGCATCACCCATCTTTATTGCTATTCTTCAATCCTTCACTCTTTCTCTCACATCATTTCCTCTTCTATTTTTCTTCACTGACACATATCACTCTACTCAGCGTTAACTCCCATCACTCACCTCCCCTTCTATTTCTCCTCCTGTCATCTCCATCATGTAGCTGCTCATCACTGTCTCCCTTCCATTGCTCCCTCCTCTAACACCCAATTAACTATGCTTCTCCTATCACATTCATATCCTTTCTTCTATTCATCTCTTCGGTCATGTCTGCATTGAATGAAGACAAGAGGACCTCTCTAATGCTTGTGCCATGATAAGCAGCATTGATTATGCCGCACAGAATGGTTAGCAAGTTAACCCCTTAGAATTTAAATCTGCCATATCTAGCCCAGATATCTTACCTGTTTTATGGTCAAACCAGCCAAATTTGGTTAGCAGACTTTTGTTTCTGGTTTGGCATGGATTTTATGGCTAGATGCCCTTCCTAACACCAACCACCCCACAGAGTGGACTGAGTGCTTTTTACATGGCACCAACACAGGTGAGAGTCAATGTGAATCAATAAGCATTTTGTCAGACAAAATAATCTAAAAGTTAGTGGGTTAAAGGAGACAACATAAGATAGAGAGGACTCATCTGTCTTACCAGAAACTTGGCAATCTTTAGAGCAATGATGTCACAATAAAATGTTCCTTGCACACACTGTAAAATGATTGGTGTTACAAAGGGCACAGTGCTGTAGAAGTCATGCTAGATACAATGTATGAGTGAGATGTGGCTCCCCAACTTGTCACTAATTCCAAATAGGAGGTAACAAGGTAACTCGTGACAAGCCATCCAACCTATGCCAGCATGGAAAACTAACATACAATAATGATGATGGTTGTTATTGCTTAGGTTCATGCTACTCCTGATAAAGGTATTCTGACATTCCGGACATGACCACTCCACCTTTTTTTCTTTCTTTCTCAAGCACATTGCACTCAAGACCACATTAGGCCAATGTGACCAGTGCTGAGACAGTAACATATGATTCAAGGAAAAATCTGGCTGCTATGTCTAGCATGTCAAGCGACCATATAGAGGCTTTCTCACTGAGCTTTGAAGTTGCATATAGCTAAGAGAATATACACTCATATAGACTATTTAATGATAGAGTGAAGAGGTTTGATTCAGTCAGTTTATTATGAATGGAAACACTAATTCTAACAGTGTTCATTGATTCTCAGATGCTTTTTTTTTTAATTGATTTATTTTCTTCTTCTGCCATATAGATTTTCAACATGGTCATTTCTATTCTTAATTTAATTTTACTGCCATTCTGTTTCAATTAGTTGATACTTAGAGTGTCGGAAATTAAATAGAAAAGTAAAAACTAAAATTCTGAAAATACTAAGTTCTTTTAATCTGATTAGTGTTACCACACAGACACCAGATAAAGTCCATCAATAAATCACTTATATCTTTTATTTGTTTCAATCAATAGACTGTGGCCATGCTGGGGCACTGCCTTGAAGAATTTTTGTAAAATGAATCAACCCAGTACTTATTCTATCAGTCTCTTTTGCTGAACCACTAAGTGATGGAGAGATAAACAATCACAAAGACACAAACACACACATAAATGATGGGTTTCTTTCAGATTCTGTCGACCAAATCCACTCACAAAGCTTTGGTCAACTGAGACTTTAGTAGAAGACACTTGCTCAAGGTGCCACACAGTAGGACTGAACTCAGAACCATGTGGTTGGGAGGCAAACTTCGTACTACATGGCCATCTATATTACTTACTTTTAACTTGTTTCAGTCTTTGGACTGTGGCCATGCGGAGGCATTGCCTTGAATGGTTTTAGTCAAACAAATCAACCCTAGAACTTATTTTAAAGCCTGGTACTTAATCTTTTGGTCTTACAGGAATGTAAACAAACCAACAACAGGTGTCAAGTGGTAGCTGGGGAGAAGCACAAACACAAGGACATGCACACATTTATATATATACAATGAGCTTCTTTTAGTTTCTATCTACCAAATCTACTCACAAGGCTTTAATCATCCTGGGGCTATGGTGGAAGACACTTGTCCAAAGTGCTGTGCAGTGGGACTGAACCAAAGACCACATTGTTGGGAAACCAGCTTCTCACACAGCCGGTAAGTATGATGTTCTTTTATCCTAATTGGAAATATCATGACATTCTACCAGATTACTTGGCCATTTACACATTTGTATTGAAGTCTAACCTTAACAACTCAGATCAGGTCATTTCACAGCATAGACTTATAGACACTGTGGTAAACTGCATGCTAGAGTAGCAACCAACCCACCACAAAAAAACAAAAAACAAAAACAAAAAAACAACTTTTTTTTGAAATTCTAACACTTGTTTGATATCTTTCTAACTAAACATAAATCTAAAGTGTATGCGTATGTAGACTTTACCACTGTAGTAAAAAACAGTTTGAGAAAAAAAATAAGATAATGAAACAATATACTATTTCAGTAAGCAATGATACAGAAGGTAGTTTATGCTTAACAATTCAAGAAGATGGATACTTACTAATAGCATGAGCAAACTAATAGCTGGAAAGGATGGTAAATCTGGTTAATTTCGTTTGATCATGGATGAAACGCTACAGACAATGAGAGATGTTATATCTGCAGTGGTAGAGATATTATAGCAGAATTATTAAGGTATCCTTGTGAGCAGAATTAATTATATCAAAATGGGTTAGAGCAAGACACAACTTTATGTACATTACCTTTATCTGGCACACTCTGTAAAGTGGTTGGCATTAGGAAGGACATCCAACCACAGAAACCAAGCCAAAACAGACCATGGAACCTGGTGCGGCTCCTGATCTTGCCAGTTCCTGTCAAGCCATCCAACCCATGCCAGCATGGAAAATGGATGTTAAATGTTGATGGTGATGTACTAGTAACCCAGGTAGTGTAACAGACTGGTGTTCTAAATGCCATTCTCCTTTGCCCAATGAAAGCTGAGCTAAACACCAGACATTCATTTCGCTTTTTGTTGTTGCCATATTACAGTGTGGGAGATGAATACCATAGTATAGTGAGGAGTACAATTATAGATTTTGGTAACTAAATATGGAAGTCAATGGCTGTGAGGTCAAGACGTAAGATTATTGATCACTTAGTGGTCATGAAATTAAATCTTACTAAAGATAGTCATAGTGTTTGGCTGCCAGACAGGCACATAGTTCTGTCTATCACAATCTACATGACTGAAAACAAGCAATGTTTCTATGTCATAGACAAACGCATTGGACTGAAGTTTAGATTTGTAGTCATTGAGGCATAAGAAATAAATAAAGTGTTTCTTTCAGTAATGTATCATCGTAACTTGTTCACATAAGAATAAACTAGAAAGATGGTTCTTTTAAGAACAATGTGTAAAATACCACAGGAATAGCTTTGGGGTAGGACATTTGCTTCCCAACCACATAGCTTCAGGTTCATTCCCACTGCTTGTCATCTCGAACAAATATCTTCTATACCTCTGGGATGACCAAAGCCTTGTGAGTGGATTTGGTAAATAGAAACTAAGAGAGGCGGCGAGCTGGCAGAAACGTTAGCATGCCGGGCGAAATGCTGAGTGGTATTTCGTCTGCCGCTACGTTATGAGTTCAAATTCCGCCAAGGTCGAATTTTCCTTTCATCCTTTGGGGTCAATAAATTAAGTACCAGTTACGCACTGGGGTTGATGTAATCGACTTAATCCCTTTGTCTGTCCTTGTTTGTCCCCTCTATGTTTAGCCCCTTGTGGGCAATAAAGAAATAAGAAACTAAGAGAAGCCTGTTATACAGATATATATATATATGAAGGTGGTTAGAGCATTGGGCTCACAATCATGAGGTAGTGAGTTCGATTCCCGGACTGGGCTGTGTGTTATGTTCTTGAGCAAGACACTTTATTTCTCAATTCTCCAGTTCACTCAGCTGTAGAAATGAGTTGTAACATCACTGGTGCCAAGCTGTATTGGCCTTTGCCTTGAATAATATCAATGGCATGAAGAGGGGAGGTTGGTATGCATGGGCGACTGCAGGTCTTCTATAGACAACATTGACTGGACTAGTGCCTTGGAGGGGAACTTTCTAGGAGCAGCGCCATGGTCATTCATGACTAAAAGGGGTCTTTACCCTTTTATATATATGTTTGTGTGTGTGTGTGTGTGTGTGTGTGTGTGTGTGTGTGTGTGTATACGTGTGTTTATGTTAATGTAACTTAGTGTTTTGGCAAAATAGACCAGTAGAATTGGTACCAAACTTAAAAAAAAAAAAAAAGAAGTACAGAGGTAGATCTGTTCAACTAAACCCTTCAAAGTGGTGCCCCAGCAAGGCTGCAGTCCAATGACTGAAACAAGTAAAAGAAATAAAATACATATTAGGAGTCAAAAAAAGTGTTCATTTCAACCACTGTTTTGAAAGTCACAAGACCAAATAATTCAAGTCCAGAAAGGTAAAAAAACCCAGAAATATGGCCACAACATACAAACCTAACTGAAGGAAGCGAGAGTATGGGTCTGAATATATCAAACATACGTGCTTGTTCACAGCTTGTTCATAAATATCTGCAGTCAGCCTTGCCAATATAGTGAAATAGTATGATTCAGTCTAATCCACTAAAATAGGATGAGAAATATAGATGCTAAATCTGGAAAAATGATTCATATAAGTGATTACGCCTCTCTATGAAAATAACTCGGAATCAATAAAAAAAAAATGTTTATCAATAATTTAAGGCCAATTTAAGAGTTTACATAAGCTCACTCACCAAACTCATTATTTTTCTGTATGTATTACACTCATCATTGCAATAGAGAGGTTTCGAATGAAATCAGGAAAGTCATCGACTATGAATTCCGTAGTATGCTAACAGGTAGGAGAAGGAGGAAAAGGAGAAGGAGTAGAATGAGGAGGAGGAGGAGGAGAAGAAGAAGGAGGAGAGGGAGAAGAAGATTTAGAGCCCTCTATTAAGTATAGAGAAAAGCTATATATTTAAAAACTGATACAAAAGGCCATTAATCAACAAATATTAATGACAATGTGTTTATGATGATGGAAGTGTGTTCATGTAATAATTCAACAGATACTGTGGACAGGAAGTGTTGTGGTAGCCAAGATTATACATACCTAATAAGTATTTGGGCAATTCTTTTTCTAAGAAAAGGTGAACATTCAGGAGATAGCTTAAGTTTAAAACTAAAATATAAATATTCTGATCGAATCTTCCTTGTGTCAACACACACCTCCTTGCAACAATGTAACTTTTAATTTAATCAAGATATCCTTGGCCTGAAGAGTAGTCGCCAGTATACACCACATTTGGATTTTACCACTTCTGAGGTTCCACTCAATTTGAAATGTATGTAGCCCAGATCTTTCCTACTCCATTCTGTAACTCTTATACACACACACACACATTATATTATAATATATATATATACCAAATTATATAATATATACACCTATATATAGGCAAGAGTGGGGAAAACAAGGGTGGGGTGTGGGTTAGGTGGGGTATGTAGGAGGATAGGGAAGGTGGAGTTGGAATGTGTAGGGGTGGGGTTACGAGGCAGGGGAAGGAGAAGGTGGGTAGGAGTGAAGAGAAGAGAGGAGAGTAGGAGTTGGAGCAAGAGAGAAGAGGTGGGTGAGAGGAAGTAGGTGTGAGGGGGAGAGAGGCGAGGGGAGGAGAGTTGAGCCCATGTGGTGCAAAGGAGCGAAGAGAAAAGATTAATCCCTGTTCATGGTGCAAACGGGTGTCCGGATGGCCCCTGTGCAAGGACAATCCGAACACGGACAGGTGTTGCAAAAAGTGACTGGTAGAGCGGAAATGGCGTGAGACCGGGGTGTCATTGCCGAGTCAGATGTCTCAGAGGTGTTCTGTGAACCGGTCAGTCAAGCAGTGTCCCGTCAGCCCAATGTATAGAGAAGGGCAGAGAGCGCAGGAGATGCAGTAGATGACATTGGTAGACATGCAGGTGAAGGAAGGAGTCGGTGATGTGATAGGGTCGATGATGGGTGCCGGTGAGGAGGGTGGTATTGGAGAGGTAAGCGCAAGTGCGGCAGCATGGGCGGGAGCAGGGGAATGAGCTGGGTTGGAAGGTTGGGTTAAGGAAGAAGCTGTGGACCAAGAGGTCTCGCAGGTTGTGGGCTCATTTCGCTGGAAGGCTCAGAGAATGGTGTGTTGGAGAGGTAGAGTGGTAGGTGAGGGGAAACACAGACATACTAATATATACATATTTATATATGACAGGCTTCTTTCAGTTTCCATCTACCAAATTCACTCACAAGGCTTTGGTAGGCCTGAGGCTATAGTACAAGACACTTGCCCAAGATTTCAAGCAGTGGGACTGAACCTGGAAGCAAGCCACTCCTGCACCTATGAGTACACAGATACATTTTTTCTATTAAATGTATTTAATATTCTGTGTAAATTGACTTGTTTAACTTACTTCTCATTACATTTACTCTCTCTCTCTCTCTCTCTCTCTCTCTCTCTC
>NC_068990.1:72667827-72670274 GCF_001194135.2 Octopus bimaculoides
ATATATATACTGTGTTTATTTGTGTATAGGGTGCACTATTTCATACCTGATTATAACTTTAAAAAAATGGGGAGTGACTAATACATGACTAAATAAAATATATAAACACCATTAAGTTCAACAAATTACTTTGCTTTACCTATGACATTATGGGAAGTGTATATATATATATATATATATACATACATACATATTTGTTTGTGTGTGTGTGTAAGTGTGGTGGAAGGGCATGTGTACAAAGCCTTAGCAAGCTCTATAGGACAGGTGAGACTGATGTGGTTAATTGCTTCTCTTGAACTGCATGTTGGCAACCACAGGAAAATCACGGATGTGAAGGAAATTCTAGAGGGCTAACATTTCGGCAAGGAAGAAATAGGTATAATTACATTAATGCATAAGCCTGATGGAATAGACAATGTGGAAGAGACAAGAGTCGAGTAGGCCTAAGTGGAGGTAGCACACATACACACACACTTATTCATGTGTGTAACTGTGTGATTATAAGCTAAGTAGAAAATGCATTAAAGCCTGGATTTCTTACCTAGAGCATAAAACATTAAACTGCAGTGCAAAAAAAGGCTGCAAACACTGCAAAAGAGCAATACAGAATATAGCTGAAATATTGCTTATGTGCAACATCCTGTTCGTTCAATTCAATTTCTCAAGAGAAGGAAGCACACTAGAAACTAAACCCCAACAATGGCTGTATAATTAAACTATCAGACTCCTTTTTATTTTTGGTTTATATATTTTTGAGACAACTTGTAACATAAAACAGTTCAAGTTTATCAGATGTTTAATCTCATCATTGGCGTTTCTGTTTACACTATATTTCCTCAAGGAATATATATGTGTTTATATGTGTGAAAAAAATATGCATGCATGCATGCATGCTTACACAAACAGGGCAACTAAAGGTAATCAGAATATACTGATAGAAACAGTTAAAAGAGCAGTTACTAATTTGATAAATCACTGCTCAATTGTGCTGCATTATTCACACTTTATTTCTCATCAATCTTTATCCTTTCTTGTTTTCAGAGTTACAACATTAAACAGAATTACACTGAAAAAAAGCATTGTCTTCATCCAACTTATTATACCTAAAACTACTTGCAACACCTTCACAACTGATTAAGCATATTATATCTAATCCTACTGTTGGAGAGAGGCTGAAATGGCCAAATGGTTAATAAAATAAAATAAAAAAAATAGTGGGAGGCGTATAACTGTTGATCTCCCATCCCTTGTTTAATCCATAAGTATTTAGTAATACTTGTGAAGTAGTTTCTTCTACCAAAAATCGAAATTAAGAAGCCATGGCCTATTTTATAAATAAAGTATCCTTGTTTAATGACAGTAGCTGTGTAACTAGTTGTTCACATTTTTCAAGGATGAGGGAACAAACATGCAGTACAACTTTACAAGCAATAAATTTCAGTATTAGTAATGAACTGAAAATTAAGTGAACTGCAATACAAGCAAGCCAAGGGAGAAACACTTGTGACAGAGGAAGACCAAGGAAGTCATGCCACCCAAAACAGGTGTAAAAAATGACCTCAGAAGGCTGAAATCTCACGAAGGAGATGAACAAGGGGGCACAGCAAAAAGTGAAAACAATAAGCTGGAAAAACCTCAAACAACCCATGCAAACATGGAAAATGGAAGTAATGCCACCACTACCACTGATGATGATGATGAAACTTATGTTAATTAATGTTCCAAACTACAGCTTAATAATGAAAAAGTTGGTTACTTCACCAAGTCCCTCCAAATCCTTATTTATTTTCCAAAGTAATTAAAACATATAGGCAGAATGTGGTTAAATAGAAATATAGTGGCAAAAGTTTCCAAAGGGCCAACTACTGTTGGCCTTTTGGAAACTTTTGCTACCATATTTCAGCTGCTGAATCTGTTGGAAATAGCAGGTAAATCTTCTTCAGATCATATCCTACCATTTAAAAAAAAAATACGCATATAATACACATGACAGGCTTCCACGTAGTCTCCATCTACCAAATTTATTCACAAGGAACTGGTCAACCGAGAGCTATGGTAGAAGGTACTCGCCCAAGGTAAAAGTTAAAGTTACCTTCTTGAGGTACGCCAACTCATAAGAGCTGGTTTCCCGGTTTCATGACATATAAACTCCTCACCTGGATGGGTCACCAGTCTGTTGCAGGTTTACTCATTTTTGCCAGGTGAGTGGACAGGAGCAATGTGAAATGAAGTGTTTTGCTCAAGAACACAACGTGTTGCCTAGTTCAGGAATCAAAACCACATTCTTAAGAAGAGTCCACCCTAACCACTAAGCCATGCACCTCCACACTTGCCCAAGGTGTTGCATAATGGAACTAAAATCGAAACTATAAGATTGCAAGGGAAGCTTCTTAACCACACAGCCATGTTTGCACTGCACCTATATATATATATATATATATATATAT
>NC_068990.1:72670292-72679049 GCF_001194135.2 Octopus bimaculoides
AGAGAGAGAGAGAGAGAGAGAGAGAGAGAGAGAGAGAGAGAAAGAGACATGAAATACAAGTATGTCCATTTTCAGGCAAGACTGAACAGCTTCATGAAAATGGAACTGTATATTAAATTACAATAATCTAGTTATTTGTAGTAACTATTCAATAGAGAGCAAGAATTCAGTATGACAGGACACTTGATATCCATGAAAGATCACAAAAGACCACTCCAGGTGAAAAACAAACTCCTTAAGTTAAAGAACTTTTAAAACATGATTCATCCAAAAGACAGATGCCATGGAGAAACTTTGAAAGAAAACCGAAACCAGGTTAATCATTTCAACATGGACCTACTCACAATGGTTTCTATTAAAATGTTTAAATTTAGATTCAAATCTTGGACGGAAGTTTCATTATTCTATGAAAGATATTTAGATCTTAAGATGTAAATATTCATCTTTCATTAAAGTAGAAAGTTATTTTCACTAACTTCATTAAACCTCTCATAATTTGTGATTATTTTTTGAAAATTAAAACACAAAG
Organism: Octopus bimaculoides; assembly: GCF_001194135.2. Taxonomy (NCBI): domain Eukaryota; kingdom Metazoa; phylum Mollusca; class Cephalopoda; order Octopoda; family Octopodidae; genus Octopus; species Octopus bimaculoides. Next base: position 72,670,822 of record NC_068990.1, read on the forward strand.
GCAGTATATTCTTGTTAAGAAATATGGTTACAAAAAGGTTAAATATATATGAATATCACTTCAGATACATCTTTGCAAAAATGACAATTTTATAAATATTGACATTCAATTAAATAGTAATTATACACTGCAGGTGGGGGGTGGTTATATAATAATACAATACATTCTAATTTAAATAATGTAATTAATTCTCAAACAGCTATAGTGTAATTATTTCTCTAGTACATTTTGGTAAATAACATAATTGATATCTTCAAATTTTCAATTTCATTTTCCTCAGTTTGTTATGTAGCATTTAACTAATCAATGCTATTTCAGTAATGAACTCTAGATATCACAAACAGATGATAGTTTTCTTAGTACAGACAAAAACAAAAACAAAAAAAAAAGTTTTAGAAATTGATTTTTCTTTTATAAAATCTATGTTATAAACATTACAGGAATGTGTTCTGAAATTGATATTTCTATATTGATAATTCCAATAAACCAAAACTTTCCATTCAATTACAAAAGCAATATTAGTTAAAATTAGCGTTATTACTCTAAATATTATTCTAAATACATTCCAAATAGAAAGCTGGGAAATTCTTTAAAAGGCTAGAATGTCTACATCATACAATTTTGGTTACAAGTTAATAATTACTGTGTTAAAAATCTGCAAGTTAAAGAAAGTATTTTACTAATTGTCAATAGTTAAAGGTACCGTCCCACTCTACTCTATTTGCATGTAAAAATAAAAAGTAAATAATTTTGTGGTTATAGCCTGATATAAATTAATAGCCTGATATAAATTAATGCTTCATTATCTTTATCTTTTGCTTGTTTCAGTCATTGGAGTGCAGCCATGTTAGGGTTTTAGTCAAACAGAATCGACCTTGGGCTTATTTCTTAAAGTATAATGCTTATTTTATCAGTCTCTTTGACTAAACTGCTACATTACGAGGATGTAAACAAACCAACACCAGTTGTCATACAATGTCTTTGGGTGACAGACACAAACACACACAAACATTATAAAAATATACATACACTCACAATGAGCTTCATTCAGTTTCCTTTTACCAAATCCACTCCCAAGGCATTGTTCAGCCTAGGAGAGTTGTAGATAAAAAAGAAAAAGAAAATTGATCCTTTTAATGCAGATCTGAAGAATCTAGAGAGAATGATATGAGTATGGTCCACTGAACAATGCAAAAGAAAGAGTGGGAGATGAAGAGACCAGCAAAAATCAGAGGGTCCAACAGCTACTAGTAAAAGATGAAAAAGAGAGAGAAGCATTTAAAAAATGAAATGATAGTAGAGAGGAGACATGTAGATTATGGGGAAAAGAAAAAAAAGGAAAATAGTTGTGGGAACTGATTTAGGAGAAATGAAGGGTAAAAACAGATGAAGGATGGTGAGGTTGTTGACATGCAAAACAAAGAAAAGTAAATACCAAAATATGTTGATGATGATGATGAGCATTAGATATGATAATAATGATTATTATTATAGGGGGCAGGAGTGTAAATACACAGGAAATTAAAAGAAAACATGCTTCATCTTATAATTTTGCTAATTTCTGCTGAAGATGGTCTATTCCAAGTAAAAGCAACCCAATTGTTTCAGAACTAGATTTTCTTTCTATGGTAATATCAACATGTAATTTAATACATTTTCCAAGAGTAGTGTAAAGACAGAAGATGCAGATAGCACCTTGTAGACTTTTTTACATTTTACACTTCATATTTTGTCAGATACATTTCAGGTGACATTTCACAACCTTACCTTGTTTCCAATTAATTCTTACCTTCCTTGTGCTTGAAATACAGCCTAAAAGAGAAACTTAGTTACCTGAGAGAATAGAGGGCTTCTGTGATCATATAGTCAACACAGGTAGCTTTCCTTGAAAGGTTGATAATTTGGTATAGTGTGAGGGTACTTGACATGCCAAACAATGTGGAACGTGAACTCAATTCGGTCTTGGCAGTGCTTGTTACAGGACGGACATCGAAACGGATCTTCGTCAATCGGTGAGTGCAGGCTCTGATGGAGGTGGAACATTGTGTAGTCATGAAAGTAAATCCCGCAGTGGAAACACTGATGGAAGCCAACATCCGTAGTTGGGGTAGCTGAGGTAGTTGTCACATCACGTTTTTCCTCAGATTCTGAATCTAAGCTTGGAGTTTTAGACGTTTGGATAAAGCTACCTCTCTTCCATCGATAATGCTCGGATGTAGCCGTTTCGCATACCATGCTTGCAGTTGAAACAGTTGCAGTAGACTTGTTCATGCTCAAGTCCATAACGCTGTCCTCAGATGTACGGGTCAAAGTTGACAAAGGTGGTGCCATCTGGGCAGACTGAGGTAGATCTGTTAATGGAGTGTTTGAGGGCGATAGGATTTGTGATGCAGATGAGGTAGAGGGGTATTGCTTTTCTTTATCTTTCTGACTCTCTGCTGATGATGTTCTTAGAAGTTCTGAAGAGCTCATATCAGCCACCGAAGTCAATGATGGTGGAGAATGGATAACGCTACGTGATGGCATGGCAATTGTGTACAAGCTTGGAGGTGTACTCGTATGAACATAAGTCGTTGTTTCTGCAGTATGACAATTGCCGCTACTAGTGGCCATGCTTTTGTGAACCCCATGTTGCTGGTCTTCCATTTCAGATGGTGTCGTTGGTGGAGTCACTTGTTCCAGTTTAATTGAACTCAGAGAAGAAATAGCCTGAAGGTGCTGTTGCTGTTCATTTTGCATATCTCTTTGGTGCGGTTGCTGTGATGACCTTTCAAGTTGTTGAGGCGGTGGCTTACCTTGTAGCAGTCCAGCTTGTTGCTGTGACTGATCATGGAGTGTTAAATTTGATGGAACTGCTGGTCCTGAGGTTGTTGTCGTTGTGTTGTGCATAAGAGTCTCATAAGTCAATGCTTGTTGCAGCAAAGCTCTCTGTTGCATGGCAAAAGCCTGGTAGGCAGCCAAGTTGACCTGGGGAGTTGGTCGTGCTGGATTTCGGTATCCATAAAGTTTACCCCGCATGTGTACATTACGCTCGTGACGGCGTAGATCGTTGCTCTGTGTAAAGCATCTGTGACAAATCTTACATTTGTAAGGTCTCTCACCAGTATGCACCCTCTCGTGCACCTTGAGATTAGATGACCACAGGAACGACTTTCCACATGTTTGGCAAACGTACGGGCGATCCGCACGATGGAGCTGTTCATGCTTTCGCAGTGTTGCCACCTCGCGGAACGAGCGCTGGCACAGTTCACAACGATATGGCCGAGCACTGCTGGAGGATACCGCGGCGGGAGGTGGGTATTTAATCCCGCTATTTGCTTCGTTACCACCACTGGAATCCTCCATCCTCTGCAAAACAAAAAACAAAAAGAAAAAATATAGCAAATGTGAGAAAAATTGTAAAATAAATAAATTCAAAATATACATGCATAAATACAATAGAAACAAAATTTTTAAAACTTTTCCTGTTCTGGGAAAATAAATGCCTGCTGAAAATAAGGTTTTACTGATCCATTAAACTTTTCTCATAATATGGCATAAAAACTAATTAGATATTATACAATATTTAGAGCAGAGATAAAAAAAAAAAAGAGTAAATTGTACTCCTGGTTACAAACAAGAGTACGACAGGTTAGAGTGAATAAATTATATTCACTCAACTACATTGGAATTGGAGATCATGCTGTGATAAGGAGGTTACATATTATCTGACAGGATGCAACATACTTAGTTGATGACAAAATGAAGTTGGAAAACTTTATAGAGGATGAACTATCGGTTTAACACTAAACTATACACTGTAAGCATGTAGTTTAGGAGAGGAAATATCAGGTAAAAATGGAAGAAGTGATCTACCTGGAAAAAACAAAAAGGAAAAGAGAAAGCCACACCAATACAGTTAAAACCCTGAGTACGAAGAAATACTGAAAAACATTACGGCTACTAGAAGCAGCCGGTGCATGCGTGATAAGTGTTTCAACTGATATAGCTACAACATCTGAAAGCAAGGGCACTGCTACAATGACATTCTCCCATCACAAATGTGTATACATAACACAAATCTACTTAAATAAATGTTTCAATTTACAAACTGAGCGAAAAAAATGATTTAATCCACAATGGACATCCATTGGAAGTTTCAAATTCAAACTGAAAAAGTACATAGCATATTATATGCACAATATACACACATAGTGATCGTTTCAATGCTGACATAGGTCAAATGGAATTTGCTGAGGCAAATTTTCTACGGCTGAATGCCCTTCCTGCCAATAGCCCTTGCTTGTTTCCAAGTAAGGCAATATTTCCTCCATCACCAGATATGCTTTCATGGAAAATTGGAAATGAAAGGGCACTACTTGCATGACAGGGACACTCGTTTACAACTATCATGCAATGCCAAGGCAAGGTAGTCAGCAACACTCTCTCACATACATGAAGAACTTCTTTTATTATCTGTCTACCAAATCTACGCATAAGACTCTGGTTGACATAGGGATATAGTAGATGTTTGCCCAAGGTACCATGCAGTGGGATTGAACTTGAAATCATGTGGATGGGAAACAAATTTTTTTACTACACAACCATATATATGTGTGTGTGTGTGTGTATGTAAAAACATCACATACATACATATATATACATATACACATATATATATATATATATATATACATATATATATATATATATATATATCAACATAGGCTGATGTTCTATAGCCTCTATTGGTCAGGGTTAAAGACACATGTGCACCCACTTACACAGGTAAGGTTTTTGTAGAAGACCACCAGTTGCTCATGCAAGCAAGTCTCCCTTCACCAAGGCAACAATTCTCACAGAGACACAACCTATTATGAAAGGCTGATACAACCTGGTACCAGAGTTATAAGCATTGCCATAATGGAAAAAAAAAAGTCAGCATCACAAATAGCATTCTAATAGTTCTCCCAATACAGTACCTTTGATTAGTAATGTTCTTTTTATATATATATATTTTTACCCCAAAAGGATGAAAGACAAAAATGGTTACAGCAGAAGATGGATTCAGAGTTTCTCTCTATATATCTATCTAAGTATAACTGCAACACATTAACTTCTCAGCCATTGAGTCATTAAGTAGCTCTACAGCTAAATGAAAATCATATTTATTTGTGTGTATCTGTGCATGTACACATATGTATGTATGTGTGTGCATGTATATGATTGTGTGTGTGTATGTGCAGTGCATGTATGAGTGTGTGTGTTTATGTGTGTACACAGAGGCAGGTGTATGTGTGTACACGGAGGCAGGTGAATGTGCCTTTCTGTGTGTGTGTGTGTGTGTGGCAACATTATTTCATACTCATCTATATATCTGTATTTCATAATGAATAGCCAGAGGTGACAGTGGAGAAAACATCTATACTAACATGAGAGCATCTACATAATTGCAGCACAGAGATCAACACACACACACACACATGATAGTGACTAAACATATGAAATGGATTATACTCTATATGTTCTTTAATTGTATTGAGTTATTCGAGTAATCATAGTCTATGTCTAGATTGTGGAGTTTACGTGTGCACACACAACATGTACACACTGAGGTTCTGTCTCACAGATTTCATTCACATGGCATTAATCAACCTGAAGATATAGTAGAAGACAATTGCCTAATATGGCATGCAGTAGGAATCAATTTTGAGCCATGTGCTGTACAGAGATCTTCTAAACCATGCACAGCCACATTTACAGTCAATATGCATATATTTTCTCTAAATTATAATTATTATTTTTAACAACATACATTGGTGGAATTGTGCAATAAGTTCACCCGCCTCCTATGTAACTTTTCTATCTGTCTCAAAAAAATTTCTTGATGCTCTGAGAGGTGGGAACATATCTAAATATTAGTTTTGTCATCTTTTAACCACCTCTGCCTTCTGTTTCTGAGTATGCAACCAGCTATAGATTTTCAACATTTTTTTCCCTGGATTTTCTAAATTATAGGTTTTAAACGTATGGAATTTTAAAACTGCAGAAAAGAAATTAAATTTAGGGTTTGTGCGTTAAAAAGTGGGGTTTAGGAGCTGGGGCTTTGATTAGGAATTAGAATTAGGGTTAGATTTTGGAGTGTGGTTTAGCTTAGGGCTGGAATTAACTAAAAAAAATGAAGAAGGTTGAAAAAAAAACAAAACAGAATGTGAATTATATTTATTTCCAGAATCATAATTTTCAATATTTAAAGAATCTTTCTACTGCATCATCATCATCATCGTTTAACGTCCGCTTTCCATGCTAGCATGGGTTGGACGAGTTGACTGAGGACTGGTGAAACCGGATGGCAACACCAGGCTCCAATCTAAATTTGGCAGTTTCTACAGCTGGATGCCCTTCCTAACGCCTCATCATCATTAATTGTATATCTGCATGGGTTTAACAAGATTTCTTATAGTATTCTATGGATGGATGCCATTCCTATCCCCAACCCTTATGTTTTCAAGTGAAGCAATTTAGTGTATGCACATCACCACTGCCCAAATGCATCACTGCAAAAACTCATGGAGACAAATGCATACATGCACAAACACACTTGAATGAATATGTATACACACACACACACATATATATATACACATACTGATATATATATATAATATATATATATATATACATACATATGCACACACACACACATTCATATATATACACACACACACATTCTTACATATATACACATTCATATATATATATATATATATATATATATATATATACACACACACACACACACGCATCATATACTCTCACACACTCACAACCATTAAATTATCCCTTATATATTATTACAATGCATACAATACTTAACAACTAAAATAATATTTATATCATCTGTAGAAATTGCTAAATAAATAAAAGAACTAATAAAAAGTTTTAAAAATTCTATACTTTTGAATGTTGCATATGCTTGGTGTAGACAGTGGCAATGTAAACAAACAACTACATTAATAAAAAAAACCGTATCAATATTATAGCTCAAAATACAAAACAACAGCAACCCAGTGCCCCTCCAAGCACACCCCATTGTGGGTTTAGTGTTATATAGTCCTTCATGATAATCCGTGTAGAATCATTTCAGAATAATTCATATTGTAAAATTAGTATATTAACAATAAAATAGTTTATAAAAAGTGAGTGCATAGATGGAGTTCTTTTTTTTTTTTAACTTGTGTCTGTCTGTCTGTCTGTCTATCTGTCTTTGTATCCCTGGGTTTAGAATATATATAAAATATAGCTATGCATACACATACACACATAACTACATATATGTATATATGTATCTGTATGTGAATACACACACACACACACACTCACTCAGTGGTGTGTGTGTTTGTATATGGATATTAGTGTGCATAAGTATGTATTTATGTGTGTGTATGTGTATGTATATATACATTTTATATATATATATTCCAAGCACATTGATGTGAGTGTGTCTGTGTGTATATATATATACATTTTTAATAAACAAACACTGAAGCATCAAGTGCGTGACAAATTTTTTTTAGAAATTAAGAAATAAAGTGGCCAGCTGCTACTCAATTCTCTGTCGTGGCTCCAGGCCACCTATTCCCTTCTATAGGGTTACTTTACCAGATTTTCTGAATCTATTCTTATGTTTGAGCTATATACATACATACACACACGTGTGTGTGTGTATGTTTGTACCCATATTATATATTACATGCACAAACATACATAGACACACAGACACATGTCTACATACTATGCATGTATATAAATATATATAATTAAGTATGTTTGTACATATACACTTTATAAATTTTGATCATGGTCGAGAAGACATTAACTTAAGTAAGTACTCAATATTTAATGATGCAGAGTCAATATTTCTTTCATCAACCGGGTGATGCCTTACAAAAGAATAACGGCCTTAATACATTTCTGTGTGTTTTCAAAGGCTAGACTGAGTGTAAAGCGGAACCATACAGTGTATACATACATTGGTAAACAACCACATGGCTGATAGTTATAGCGAGGGATACGTAAGTGCATGCATATCTAAGTGCATACAATAGTTGTGTTGTTAACGTTGGTGATAAATATATAAGAGAACTATGGAGCAGAAACTGAATTAGCGAATCATAAGCCAGTTGCTGATTAACTGGTGGAGAGAGAGAGAGAGAGAGAGAGAGAGAGAGAGAGAGAGAGAGAGAGAG
>NC_068990.1:72679117-72685004 GCF_001194135.2 Octopus bimaculoides
GAGAGAGAAAGAGAGAGAGAGAGAGAGAGAGAGAAAGAGAGAGAGAGAGAGAGAGAGAGAGAGAGAGAGAAGGTTAATACCCTTAAATATAGGGGGTTAATGCTTAGTAATTGACCAAATTCGATTATCATCTGTGACGGTTTGAGAAATGAATGGCTATATGTTAGTATTATTATAAAATTTAACTCTCTAAAACTGGGAAAGGTAGGCAATGATTTGAATCAAGCCAAGGATTAGTTTAGTGATTTACTCCTCAAGGTGAGTTTGTGAAGCATATTGGGAGAATGCATGCGGTAACGTAGAGTATATTTGTAAGCCTTTTGCCCAGCATGTTAACAATTCTGCCAGCTGGCTACCTTAATAATAATAATAATAATAATAATAATAATAATAATTGTAGAACTAGTGGTAATGGTGATAAAGATGGAAATGTTATGAAGAGTAGTTTCAAAATGTTCACAAAAATGAAATTAAAAATGGGTATTTGAAGTTGGAACAAGTCAGTAGTTTTAAATATTTTGAAAATGATCATCACATCAAATGAGAAAAATATCAAAGAAATTAATGGAAGGATTCAACAGGCCAAAGCTGCTTTCAATGACAGAAATGGCTATCAATAAGAATAAGGGTAAAGAATTTCGGAGACATACATAAAAGCTTTCCTTACATATGGTTGTGTGACCTGGAACACCAACAGCCAAGTGCATAAACTTGTCAATGCTGCAGAGATGTGGTTCCTTGTAGAGATCATCAGAAAACATTGTGATAACATAAGGAGGCAACAGGCTAATTGGGCACTATATGAGGCAACAAAACCCTGAACACTTAGTAACAACTATAAATCTGAAAAGAAGCTGAAGAGAGAGAGAGAGAAAAGACAGTGACACAATGGCCTCATGAACTGGTTAGACAAAAACCAATCCAATAACTTGCTAAGTTCAGTGTTGAGCAGGAGTAATTACTGATGCCAATGGACACAATACAAAATAGAGTTGAAGTAAGTATAATAATAATAATAATAATGATAATAATATTAATAATAATCCTTTCTACTGAAGGCACAAGTCCTGAAATGTGGGAGGATAAGGCAAATCAACAACACTGACTCCTGGACAACTGGTACTTATTTTATCAACCCCCAAAAGGATGAAAGACAAAGTTGACTCTCGGCAGAATTTGAATTCAGAATAATATTTTTGTAGCTATTATGTGTGTGTGTGTGTGTGTGTGTGTGTGAGAGATATGGGGGGGGGGACTAATCCAAATATTCTAAATTCAATAGATCCATAGAATAGTAAAGCACCAATAACTTTTTTAAACAAAATCAAAATTTGATTGCTGTGGTTTTATCACAACGGGCAACAATAAAATAGTCTTTGAGTCACAAACTTTCTTATGCTATTGACTAAATTGTATCTTAGAAAATGTAATCACAGACCTCAAATTCAAACAGTAATAGGTGTAGCTATGAAATTGGTTAGAGCCTAAAATTAAATAACAAAAATTTTCAGCTTGTTTGAAAATCAATTTCTAGTCTTAATTTTTTTTTTGCATAAAATTTTTATTTTTATTATACTTATAAGAAAAATACAATATCTTTGAGGTTTTATGGTTAAGCCACCTCATGGCAGTATATTTGAATATCTCAAGCGATTTCATTTCAGTATTGGAATGCACTAAAGTGATATAAATGTGCCGGGTATGTAAATCAGTTTGTTTCATTACTTTCAGATGTTTTACTTATAAAGTTTCTCTGGCATAAGATAACAGAAAAAAAAAGCAGTTATCAAAGAAAAAAAAATAGCAGTTATCAAAGAAAAAAAGTGTTATAAAAAAAAAAGCAGTTATCAAAAAAGAACAACGGAGAAAGTAAAAAAAATGTCATGTCATTTCAACAGTTTTGCTTTACGGTGAAGGGTCGTTCAGGAAACTTGATTTTACAATTTCAATTCATTAAGATGATTTGCATTTAAAATGTAGATCTTTTTAATGATTTAGTCAATAAGAAACATTAGATATCAAGGTGGAAGCATGATGGTGCTAGCATCATTGATATATCTCCAATGATGTGATATGCTTATTCATTGACATTATCACTACTCGATGTTCTCAATGAGCTTCTCATATGCATGACTTGCAAAAGCAACACATGAAAAGAAAGGTACAGGAATCAAATATTATCACCAAATTTTTCTCTGATCAAAAACCCACCCCACCAACTACATAGTAATACGATGACTGGAAAATAATCTCCATATTATTGAATGTTAATTAAAATGTGAATCACTAACACAAACGTATTAATATAGTGCAAGGTTATTGTTGAGTAGCTCGCAGCCAGCTTCATTCAAGTCAACATATAGAATAGACTACTAGATTAAGCTTTCAAGTCCAATATAGTAGCGATGTTATATGTTCCAGTATGATTTTAAGACTATACTGCTCTTAGCCATATGTATTTATTTTAGTGCTATACAATCACATTGACATCTGACATGTGGCACACCAATCAACTGTACAACACAAACATTTGATCTCTATAAACAAAACATTAGTGTGAGTTGATCAACAAGAATTTGCAGAATCATCTTTTTTAGACTCAAAAGACTACCAAGAACAAGGGGTACACAGTATACCAATCTGAGTATGTAAACAATAGTTTTTTTATTTAGTCTATAAGATATCTTCAAAACTTTGGGAAACAATTGAGTAGAAACTGGTAAGATGGACTTGATTGAAATGCAGTGGACTCAGTTCCTTGCTAACTCAATGTAGTTTGGTCTAGGGAGAAAACTGATGTAGCTATCTCTTTTCTTTTTTTTTTTCTTTTTCTTTTGCTGTGTCTAGTACAGACTTAGTAATTGAAATGGTATTCACTCTTCTAGCAGTAGAGTCCTGACATAATTTCAAGATTTCAAACACAGAAATCGATTTACTAAAGATTATAATGACTTTTTTCTTTTTTCATAAAACACAATGACTAATTTCAGAAATTGAAATTATTTTAAATTAATCTAAATTAAAATTTGGCTTCAAGTACTAATGTCAGAGTGAACACAGAATACATATTTTTAACCTAATTGCAAGTGTGTGCATGTATGTGTGTGTGTGTGTGTGTGTGCGTGTGTTTATTAATGTTTAGCAGAAGCATCAGAGTGACTCAAGGTCCAAGGGCTTTGTGCATTGGCACTTATTAAGTTTGATAAGTGCCAACACATGAAACTCTCGGACCTTGAGTCACTCTGTTGCTTCAACTAAATATTAATAAAAATATACATATACTCATACTCTGAATTCTATTTTTCCAAATTGCATCAATATATATGTCTTTATGCATGCATATGTGGTGACGAGAAGTGATAGATGGAAGAGCATTGTAGAAAATGAAGGAGAGCATATTCTAAATTAAAAAAAGAACTTTGTTTATCTTAATTTTGAAAAATAAAAGAAGTATAAAAAAAACTGCATTATTTATGGGATGACCCAATATATTATGGTTACATGACATAGAATTCCAGTGGAGATTGAATCTACATATTCATTCATATTTGCCACTGATCCAAAGCTATATATATATATATATATATATATATATAGCCTTGCTGAACAAAAACACTTAAATGCAGCTTGTACATGCTCACAATCTTTGTTAAGACAATTGTTCTTTATGACATGTAATATTCAATCATTTGAAAACAAAGGAAAATTCCTGCACTGATTACTTAGTATTTGCTTTTAAAGAATACTTCATTAAGGAGAAATTGCTGTAATGCTTGTGGAGTGTGTAATACCATATGAAAATTGACTTACTTGTTTCAGTGGGAGAGGGGACAAATACACACACACACACACTTTATTTATAGTATTTATGAGCTTTCACACCAAGTTCTAAAAACATACATACATACATATCTGCATATAACAAGAATAAGGATGGAGAAAATCACATCTTTAATTGGTGATTACACCATTCATTACCAATGATCATTTCTACTGTGCCAGCACATTTAAATACAGAAAAACATATAAAATAACAGTGAAATTGATATATCTGAAAATATATGCTGACACAACGTTCTGAAGGTAACCCAACACACACACACACACTATCAACCAAATCCACTGGTAAGGCTTTAGTTGGCCTGGGGCTATAATAGAATACACTTTCCCAAAATGCTATGCAGTAGGACTGAACCCAGAACCATGTGGTTGAGAAGTAAACTTCTTACCACACAGTCATGTGTACACTTTCTGGAATTTTATTTTAACAAGCAAAGTCACTAGTTCTTAAATCTGCAAATGAGATATAAGTAGTAACAATACTAGATGGTTAACGTGTTTGTGCCACTATAACATGGCTGTTCTATAAAGAAACACATTACTACATTTTAATCCCAAGAAAAGGTCTACTGGTCTTACCAAACTGGAGGGGAATGATTTGCTCCCTTACTCATAATATATCGGATTGTGTGTCATTAACCAGCTGGAAAAGATGGTTTCCTGGGGTTAAAATGTAGTAACATAGTTCTTTATAGAACAGCCATGTTATAGTGACAAATAAAACATTTTGTTTTTCAGAAATTGGTTTGAAGAATAATGTGAGGCTGAACAGGAGAAACACAGCTTAATTATTTTAACATCTAAACTTATGTATAAAAACATATGAAGTAGTATCAAAGAGTTCCTGGACAAGTTCTGTAGCACACTAACAAATGGCAGCACATAATTGCATGTACAGTGAAGGCTAACAGTGACCTTCATGAGACAGTGTGCCAAGTGACAACACTGTGTTTATTTCGCAAGTTGTGAAATTTGTGTTTTTGTGATCACATCTATGCTGTAGTCTGTGATTTTCTCAAAGAACCAACATGAAATTTCTGCATTAAATTTGGGAAGTTTGCTACAGAGCCATTGAGCATGCTTCAGCAAGCTTATGGCAATGAGTTGTATGTAATGTTTCAGGTGGCATGGGTGCTTCAAAAAGCAGAAGAACATACCTGGAAGACAATGAGGGATTTGGAAGACCTGCCATGAGCGTCAACCCCAGAAATGTAGTATTGTGCATTGAGAATTCATCCCCCAGGACTAGACCATCAATTGATAGTTCTACTGCGATATTTTGAAGCATTTGCCGGAGGACATTCAGCAAAAATGACCGAATCTGTGGAGCATGAAGAATTGAATTCTTCATAACAATGCACCCTGTCACCAAGCTCTCCTCACTTGCGAGTTTCTCACCAAAAACAGCATAATATTACTTTCGCAACCACCCTATTTACCAGATTTAACACCTGTGGACTTCCAGCTCTTCTCCACAATGAAAATGCAGCTCAAAGGTCACCATTTAACATTAATGTTGAGATCCAGAGCAAATTGCAATTACTTCCAGGCTGGATTCCAAAAGCGGCAGGAATGCTGGGACCAGTGTTTTGCTGTGCAAGGTGACTGTTTCAAAGGTGATGATGTCAACAATTAGACAGGTTATTTTCTATTAAACATAACTAGCCCTGGAAATTTTTGATACCACCTTGTAGCTACATATTTCAAAACAAAGAAGTAACTTTGTTATTAAAAAAACAATAAAGCTCTTTCGAATAGTAAGAAAAAAAAAAAAGAAAAAAAAAGGGAACAGCAAAAATCTACAAAATACTTCATAAAAATATTTCACATTTACATTTCTCTTTGGTCATATTAGTTCTGAGTTCACATATCACCAAATCCAACATTGATTTGCTTCTCTCCAGGGGCAAATAATAAAACTAAGGCTGATTATGATAACTAAGCCCTCCCACTAAAATTGTCTTGTGCCTTTTCAAACAAAATCAATATGAGAAGAGCCATACAACCCATGCCCCTCTACACACACACACACACACAAATATGAGTG
>NC_068990.1:72685204-72688833 GCF_001194135.2 Octopus bimaculoides
AGGCATGGAAACTCCTTGAAGCTATTCATGCCCTTTCACATGGCTGAAGACGATAATCTGTCAGCCAATCTGAAATACTGTACTCACTCACATCGATCATTGATCACTGATGGATGTGGGGGCGGGGGTGGGGAAGTGATTAAAAGAAAGAAATTTATCAAATAATTTCTGAGGCTTTAAATCACTTTCAGTTGTCAACATTAAAATAATTAAAATAATATAATATCGGGAGAACAAAATTAAATAAAAATGGAACACAAATAACAAATAAAAACATTAATAATAATAATAATAATAATAATAATAATAATAATAATAATGATATTCAAGTTTTTCATGAATATTTGTATTTATGGAACACTTATTAATTGCTGCATGTGTTACCATTAATATCTGATCAAAGAAAAGTTGTTATACCTTTTTCTACACTTCATATATTTTCCAACAATTTACAAGAAGAAAAGGAAACAGTTTTGTGTTTTAAATATTTAAAATGTGTGTATGTGTGTGTGTATGTACATAAAATGAAGAACATTAATAATATCTTTATTAACTTTTATAATAATATAAAATGTATTTAAATTACAGTCTATATAGGTAATTGGACCAAAATGCAGTTTATTGTTTTTACTTTCTCTTTTTTTTTTGTTATTTTTTTTTAATATATCATGCTTATTTATTAGCCGGGAGGGAAAAGCTATTTTTAGCACTTCTAGGTCATCTGATACAATAAGTGGTTAAGGTCGTTGTTGCTGTTGTTATTGTTATTGTTGTTGTTGTTATTGTTGCAAGATGGGGAATTATTAATGAAAAATGTATGAAAAGAGAGAAGCTTCACGTGGATGCAGTTCTGGTAAATAGAAAATGTGTAAACAGTCTAACTCTTTAGCATCCAGATTACTTTATCAAATGTAATGTGCGTTATCTTGTAGCTTTCAGATTTCGATGATGTGATTATTCATTTTCTAAAATGATCAATGCCAGTTCCCCATCAACTGGCTCCTGTGCCTGTGGCATGTAAAAAGCAGCATCCAAACTTGGTCAATGCCAATGCCAATGCCACCTGACTGGCTTCTGTGCCGGTGGTACGTAAAAAGCACCATCCGAACTTGGTTGATGACTGGCTCCCATGCTGGTGGCACATAAAAAGCACCCACTACACTTTCGAATGGTTGGTGTTAAGAAGGGCCTCCAGCTGCAGAAGCCTTGCCAGATCAGATTGGAGCCTGGTGCAGCCTTCTGGCTTACCAGTCCCCAGTCAAACCTTCCAACCCATGCCAGTATGGTAACTGGACATTAAATGATGATGATGATTGACATTGTAGGGTAGGTGTGAGATGCCAGATCTGTCCTGTTTAAACATAAAACATGTAGAATATTTGGGCCTGATATGGCTGGTGCTTTAAATGTTAAAGGGTTACTAATATAAAGTCTGGGAATTAATTAAAAGACAGAGACAGAGACACAGAGGGAGAGGGAGAAAGAAAGAGGGGAAGGAGACAGAGAGAGTGAGATAGAAAAAGAAAAAGGGGGAGAGGGAGAGAAAGATGAAAGAAAAAGGCACAGAGTAAATTGGTGGGGTTGCTTGTAGAGAATCCTCAATTCAGAAGAGCAGAATGTATTGCTACAGTGAAGGAAGAAATAGGAAGAAAAGAATGTGCCAGTACAACAGAATCAACTGTACTACACAACTCAATAAAATCATATGTATGAGGTGAAGTATTCCACAGACACTTGTATATTCTAAACATAATTCTCAGGCAAAATCAGCACCACACACATACACACACACATTGACAAGGCTGGATTTTTGAATTACATATACAATCTGAGAGGTTTTATCTTTTATTCTTTTACGTGTTTCAGTCATTGGACAGTGCCCATGCTGGAGATACCATCTTGAAGGGAGTTTGTCAAATGAAATCAACTGTGGAACATAAACAAACCAACACCAGGATATTAGGATACAAACACAGGCACAATGAGACAAACAGGATGGGATTCCACACAGTTTCCATCTACTAAAGCCACTCACAATGCATTGTGAGTGGCAATGAGGTTGCAAACTGAACTTTTAACCACAAAACCATTCCTGCACTTATAGCAGGGTAAAAAAAAAAAATGACATAATTTCCATCATAAGGCTTGGGTTGACCTTAGGCTATAGTAAAAGATACCAACCCAGTTCGCTATATAATGGTACCAAACCTAGAATTTGAAGATTGCAAAATGAACTACTTAACCATTCAGCTGCAACTGTATTTACATTGATAAGTAGAGGGTTAAGCAAGCAAAACATGTAGACAAGGTGAACAGATTTATTTGTTTATGAGCTGGGTGGGTACATCGTTTCTGACGTGCAAAGTGAAGTACTCTGATATAAGACATTATGGAGAAGTAGCTTTGTTTCAGTGTTTTTAGGAAATAGCTACCAAGATTTATAACAATACAAAATTGTTATCTTTACTGTTTAAAGTCAATATTTTTCAAAACTTAACCTGACAACAGGAAAGTTCAAGATGAAAAGCATGAGTCTAATTCTCTAACTTTAGAAAGATCTCTTTAAAATTCTTGATTATTTATGAAATTAACTGAAGTACACAGACAGAATATCATCATAAATAAGGTTCATAAAGGTTTAATAAAGAATAAAGTTTAAAAGAATACAGCAATAGAGATTATTAGTAAAGAATGTTACTGATAAGATGAACTCTCTTAATAATATTTCTTTATTCAGGTTCAATTTTGCATTTAGTATAATAACAAACTACACACATGATATCTAAAAGTGAAGATTCGAATAAGCAAAATTTATATAAATAACTGCAATTACAAATACTATTTTGATTTCAATGAATATACACACAATATTGCTTTTGTTTAATACATAATATATTGGATTATTTATAATATATATTAATGACTAAATTTACTATTTAAAACAATGGCAGGAATAATAAAAAGGCGAATGAAGTGTAGCCTTCTAAGTTCTATACAGAGGTAATATATGTTCTGTCTGTTTGATGCTGATAAGTCACTTCCTTGTGTCTATAAGTGTTTTGATTTATCTAAGAGTAATTTACAATGCTTTTCAAGTCTGATAACCAGAGCTATAAGTAAGAAAGATGTAATATAGAGTAGATTGCTAATCATGAAAAATACAGAATCAGTAAATACAACATAGACACATTTCACAAAATATTTATTACCAGCGCAAATAAATTGTCCATACAAAACAAAGCAGACCAGACAGTAAATAGGTGCAGAGTTTCTAATATGTTACATTCAGTAATTGTAAATATAAATAAAACAATTCTCTTAACAAAATAGATTTCATGTGTTTGTTCCAATGTTTTGAAAATAAAAATAAAAATAAAATAAAAATAAAAATAAAATAAAATGAAAAGCAATGAACAATAAATGTTCAGAAATTGGATGTAAATACAATTGAAATGATACAAAAGTATTTTTTAATGGCTTTAAAATTGTAAACATATAAATGATATACTGCTAAAGAGTTAAAAATTGAATAGTACATTGATAAAACCTGTCTATATATATATATATATATATATATATATATATACATGTATATATATACATGTATATATATACATGTATATATATAC
>NC_068990.1:72689324-72716445 GCF_001194135.2 Octopus bimaculoides
ATAACGACTGTACTTTTTAAATTTGTATAATAAAAATTTATTTCCTATAGATAAAGGAAAAATAAAAATAATAATAATAAAAAATATATATTCGGAATATTGTGTAGTTGAGAGATAAGATTTGAGATATTTGTTGTAAAGCTGTCTTGTGCAGCAGGTTTTTGTTTTGTTATCTGCTGAAAAACTCTACTTGGAAATGGATGGAACTAATACAGACTAGTGGACGTAAATCATTGAAATCAATGTGAAATGTTAGGTGTATTTTATCACTTTCGGAAAACTCACTGGGAAGGAGGAGAAGTAGATGAAGAAATTTTCATCAATGATCGTTTGGGTTCACACACTTGACAAAGTTTGTTGAAACAAGGGATATAAAAAAAATATTTTCCCTTAAGCTTGTAGATTAATTACATATGCATAATTTGATTTACAATTATCTCACCTTTTTTTTTTTTGCTAGTCATTAACAAATACCACTAAGCTTTTGTTTTCTTTCTCCAACTGAAAGGTAAATTTCAATTAACCGAGAATGTTTTCTATTCATCATTCAGTACATATGACCTTAACTTATTTATCTAAATTCTTGCCATTAGACTACTTGAATTATTTATCTCTCACAGCTTACTTTTATTTTTCAATTTATGCAAATTGTATTTCACTTAAATCTCTTGCAACTCTTTTTCTATTTGTAAAAACTATATATAGTCAACTGATCAAAACAAGTTTGAGTAGAACTAACACACCGTCAAGGGCCAATAAATCCTGCTAACAGAGGTAAGATTTTGCCCTAAGTATATAGATTAAGTTAGTAAAATTAACTTGTCTTGAAATCATCATTCCTTGTGTCTGAGAGTCACAATTACTGACAGGATGTTTTCCTTTTCCATTGGAAAAAGGTACTTCCATTAACTGAAAGGTTTTTTTTTATGTATATTATTCAGCACCTCATAACCAATCTTATTTAATGAATATAAAAGCTTAGCATACTCACAGAATCTATCTGAAGATTATTAATACAGTTCAGCCAGCTGGCACTTGCAAGCAACTATGACTTGGTAACATGTAGCATGCTTATGCCACTTGTTTTATTGAGCAGAAGCATTCTCCTGAGCAGACATTACCCATGACCAAGTGGCACATCTTAGATAGAACAGCTACAGAGAGATAGAGCTATAGCAGAACCCAACTGACAATCATTCACAGCTGAGTATAACAGAACAACATGAAAGTGCCATGAAGAAAGACGCAAAGTGCTTCCATGACTAGGAACTGAAACCACAGATTTATGACCATGAGCCGAACACCATGAAACTAGAACAAGTGCCTTCACAAAAACAAACAAAAAAATTAATATTTATGAAAATAAACAGTTAGCTGAAGAAAATATAAATATTTAGCTTAGAGATTCAGTTTAACTGTGTGATAGAATGTGTTGTCAAATATAACAATGTTGTGTTTATTCTCTTGCATACATAAAATGTTACTCTAACAATAGCATTCAGCATAAACTGTTAGACTAATGATATGATCACATAAAAACATTATTTCAATGACAAATTATAGGTTTCCAGTGAAACACCCCAACAGCTGACCCCTGCAACTGTGCAAGTGATTTGGAAATGAAAGTGAGGTGTGAATCTAATTTCTTTATAGATAGCAATATGAATGCCACATTAATGGCCCAAATATGAATACCAATCTGCTAGAAATAGTAACCAAATCTATTTCAGGTTATGCCATAAAGTTTTAATATATAAGAAAAAAGGAGAAATGGAAAATACAATGAACAAAGTAGTCCCTGACATAAAAAGACAAGATATTTGGGAGTGGAATGTCTTTGAAGATGAGGTCTATTCTATGAAGGTAGTCATGGGTTTAAATAATAATAAAGTTATATTGGAAATAATTAATATATCACGTGTGTGTGTGTGTGTGTGTGTGTGTGTGTGTGTCTATAAATGGACACACACACGAGAGAAAGAGGCTGCGTTGCTTTTAATATCAGGTATGTCAGACAGACATCAGGCAGGATCTGGCCCACAGTAATGCTTGTTGCAACTCCAGGATCACTGTTAGGATGTTTCCAGAGTCAGAGTGTGACTAAAATTGTGATTAACACAGATTCCAGCTTCAATTAGTCAAATCAGTGTACCTTGGGCAATCTTTAATTATCTCAATTAATAATAAAGAACTTTATACATTACTACATGTAAAGAAGTGATCTACTTCTTCACTTTAACTGATGATGAATGCCAAACTAAAGGAATATTCCACTGCCCCAAATTTATATATATCTTGTGAAGGCATGTTGTTAGAGTGATCGTAACGCCATGTGCTTGATTCCCAGTGGCATGCAGATGAGCAAAACATTTTATTTCATGCTGATCCAGTCCACTTAGCTGGCAAAAATGAATTGTACCTGCAATTCATTCTGTGTCACACTGAATCTCCCTGAGAACTAATGTTAAGGGCACACATCTCAGCAACTTGCAAGTTAATTTCATGAGTCGGCTGTTCCATTGGTCGGATCAACTGGAACCCTTGTTGTTGTAACTGACAGGGTGCCAGTTTTATTTATATATATATATATATATATATATATATATATGCATTTTTAATTGGACTTACATTTTGAGTCTCAAGCTTTCAATATTTGCCTTTTGCAAGTATTGGACCATTAAGCATACAGCTACATTACTAGTTCCTTAAATAGTGTGTAGTCTATCCATAACATACACTGATATATGATGCTCATGTTTTTCCGATTAGACCTACTCAGATGTAAGCCACTCAGTTGCACCGATACAGTAGCTTGTATGTTATCACTCAACTTGCTAGAAAGAGCAACCAAGTTTCCTTTAAATCACATGTTAGACTGTTAAAAAACGAAATTGAACACAGATAATATAACCCTAGAGAAGCCCTAAAAAGATGGTCATAGCTCAAATGTATTTGATGGACCCATCAAGTGCGCCTTGGGGTGAAACAACAAAACATTCATGAGTAATGATGGAGAACATCTTAGATATACAGTCAATAGCCTTTAATATTGTTAAAAGTAGGATGCATTTTCCATTCCATTAGTCATGCACTTATAATCACACATACACACACACATACTTTTCAAATGCTGTATTTTAAGTGAAGAAATTGCTAAACACTAAAATTAGGATTGCTAAATTCAGCCAAACTATTGTTTATTAAAGAAAAAGTATTCAAACATACACGAAATATGAATGCAGGAAATGAAGAATAAAAATTTGATTTATACATTTAAAATGAGTTTGATAGTCAAGAAATATTCAGAATGTCATCAAGAGAGAAAGAGAGAGATTACAAGAATTCCTTTAAAGTTTACAAGAGAATATCAATTTAAAATTAATACAATAATGTGTTAAATAAATCAAAATAAATAAATAAATGAATAACAACAAATACAGCAATAATAAAACCAAAAATCCAACAGCATTAAACCAGCAAGATGAATATGGTAATAATTGTATGTCATTAATAAAATCATGGAATTTCAATAATCCATGAACAAAAGTTTCTATATTTAGAAAATAATCTTTCATTGAAAGATTAGTCGTTATAGCTGATAGGCAAACCTGGTTTCTTGATTGGAATATCATTCACAAGAATAATAAACAGAACTTTCCAGGAAAAATAATTTATTAAATATAGCAGAGTGAAAACAATAAACAAAGGAAGTATTTCAAAAGCAGAACATCAGGCATTTTCATTTTATAAATCGCTGACTATTCGAATCAATTAGAATATCAAAGCTAATTAATAAATCAGTTTTTAGTACGAGTTTTAATAAATATTTTCAAATAAATAAATAATAAATTACACTTTTCAAGAAGGTTTCCTATTTAGCAGTAATGGCAGCAACTAATCATCCACATCATAAAACATGCCATACAAATGAGTGATGAAATATCCTTGTTTCAAACACTGGTGTGGTGAAATATAAAGGGAAGCTAATTCATTTTGGGGTTTATATGGACACTTTTAGTGGAAAACAACTGGGGTTACAATAACTTTGTTTCTCTTTTGTTCACAGAAGTATTTCTGCTGAAATACTTGCTTTTCATTTTGTCAACCAACACCTCTCCAGATTGATTAAAGGTTTGAACCGCTTCAGTAAGATTTACCCCTGGAAGTGTAAAGTAGTTCAACTGTACTAATTTTTTTATCAATCTAACCCTTTAATTTTGGAAATCAGATATATCCACTCAAAATTTCACTACCCTCAACTGCAGAAAACAGTTTTATATACCAATCTATCTTTTGCTGAGGAATGTCATATTTGAAATTAGTTGACATCAGTCATATTTAGTAGATATTTAACATAATTACTGGAACAACCACGAAATTTAATTTGAAATTTAAAAAAAGTTAATATCTATATTTTTTTTTGACTGTCTCACGTAAATAAACATGAAGCAGTTAGGCCACTCAGCATCAGAGAAGTGTAAACTAGAAATGATAACTGCGTGAAATGGTGAGCCAACCAAAAAACTATACCATTGTTTCACCTGTTCGATGTATCTGCTATCTGTCTTTTAACATATTCCTTGCGATCAAGCCTTAGAGTTTTTACAAAGTCTAGCATCAATAAATACAAGCTGGCTACAGTAAAAACACTGGTTGAACAACTAACTATATTTGAGCAGTTGCCTCAAAGCCATAGTATTTCTGTAGTAGAACTATCTGAAGTTGGTCAGCAAAAACAATGAATTGCGTCTTGGAAAACTGTGTAAGTATGTAAAATGGGATACAAACAATCCATATACATAGAGGCTATTAAAACAAAATAAATAAATAAAATAAGTAAATAAGTTTAGAAACTATGAAGCATGAGCCTCCACTTTAAATTTCCATTCATAGTTCTAGCATTACTTCTCTTTTGCTATATGTAAATCTTCACCTGGGTCTAGCTATTTGCAGTTAAGATTTATCATCAGGTGCTAGCAAATCATTTATAAAATCAATTATGCAAATAATAAAGAAATAGATGTTATCTTATCTTGACATTTGTTTCCATCTTGATACAGATAGTTAATGTATTCTCAAATAAAATAACAAAAGACCAAGTTAATGAGATAAAAACTGATAAGTAAAAATAATGTAATGATTTTGGAAGAGACAAAAAAAACAACAAAACACAAAAAGCAAAACAGACAAATAAACAATTAGAAAACTACTTTAAGATATCAGCATTCTGAAGAGATGATAAAATGTTGAAAGCTTTTTGACTTTTTGTTGATAGAGAAATTCTTAATGTAAAATTTTAGTAGAAACAATTTTCAAAGATTTCAGCTATGTCGGAATGGAATAATAACATTTTAAAATGAACTTTGAGTGGGATCTAAGACAGACAGATACACTATGACATAATTTAACATTTCACTCTCACCTCAGTAGAAGTCATTAGACAGATGAAATGATACCTTTGTTCTCAACAATGATTGATTTTTCCTATCTTACAACACGATTCATCTAATGGCATCATAGACATATAAAAGTATTTGAAGAAGTGTGTTCATAAATTAAAGCTATTGGTACTGATGCCAATTTTACTTTTGATCACAACTGATCATTTAGATAAAATACCCAAAAGAAACAATATCATGTAATACATACAAGAACAAGTTCTTTTTCTTTCTCTTTTATATAAGATTTGAAATACAACCTGCTTTTTAATAGTTTTTCTACTGACCAAATCCATTTTTGGAGAAATATTTTGCAAGATGAGAAAGTAAAACAAATTTTTCCAAAGTAAACACTAAAACATGTTTTTAATAAAAATTAAATTTAACTGAAACTCCTAAGGAAATGAAAGTAAACAAAACAGAAAAATCAAAATAGTAACTAATAGTGATGAAATTTCCTCGAAATTACAAATAACAAGTTCATTTATGTAATGATATAATAATAATAATAATAATAATAATAATGATAATAAATAATGATGATGATGATAGTAATAATGATAATAATAATAATGTAACCTAATTCCCCACAAAAAAATATACCTTTTAAAATGCGTGTACTTGTACTTAAGCATACTTCTATCTATATATATGCATGTTTATAGAAGTTTATAGTTTACCTTAAGGCAAACACTTCTATTTCATAGATGGAAATATAATCTGAAAAAATTTGTTTTTTTCTCTCAAATAAAAAAAAAACTTCTAAATGATATCAGACGAGATAAGTTAAAAAGACAGATTAAATTAGCTGATCACCAATCTAAAATATTGTAGGTCATACATTATGCATCCCCCTACCATATAACTGAGCTCAAGGTTCCTCCATTTAACATTAATAACTTCAAAAGAATATGAAACTAAATAATGATGATGATAATAATAATAATAATAATAATAATAATAATAATAATAATAATGAAAAGAAGAGGAAAGAGAAGAAGAGGAAGGAAAAGAAGAAGAAGAAGATGAGGATGCAGATGACTTGATGGACAGACGGACACACACACACGCACTATTATTATTCCAAGATTTAATGTAAACATCATCAAAATTTTATATATGCACATATTTTGGCATCTAACTTGTTTGGAAAGGAATTTTGTAATAAATTCATATATATATATATGTATATATATACACACACACATATATGCATACATTTATATATATATATATATATATATATATATAGACACACACACACACATATACATACATGCATATACATACAATATACTCACACATACATACAAGTATGTAGTGTATACATTCATATATTATGTATATCAGTGTGTGAGTGTATGTGTTCATATATCATTATATATACATAATAATACATATGATACATATAATACATACATAATAATACATAATAATACATACATAAACTGATACTGATAAAGGATATTCTATAATGACCAGATAACAACAAACTAAACTTCCTTTAACTTTTATCTTAAAAATATTCAAACATGTATTCCTATATTTCAAAGAGAAAACAAACACACACACACACACACACACAAGTCCGCACACACACAAGTCCACACACACACACACATCTAAGTTTTCCTAAATCTATGTAGCCGAATGTGAATGATTATAAGAACCGTTTATGAGAACTTCGAACACTAATATCTTGCCAAAAAGTAAAAGTAATTTATGAAACAAAAATTTATTTTTAGATAATAATTTATCTGTAGGTAGAAAGCAATTTCTATATCAAGTGTGCAAGTTGATAAACAATAAATGTTAACGTTATCAATCATCTCAATTAGAGGTGAGAGCAAACATAAATTTCCTTACACTCTCTAACAGTAGAGAATATTCGGCTGGGGGAATGGGGGCAGGGGAGGAGAAAAAAAAACAAAAAAAAAACAAAGAAAAAAGTTAGGAGTAATAATTCTAATAATTGATGTTTGTTAATGATTGTAATTAGTGAATGAAAATGATCAAAGCTACCCTGCAAATAAGTGAATTAAATAGCAAGCAGCAACTCAAAGTAAAAACAAATATCTTTTATTACAAGACTAATATGGGAAATAAAATGACATTCTTATTGTTTGTGCAAAGTGAAAAGGAAAGTAAACGGCTCGATCATAATTTGATGAGAGAGAATAGCCAAGATTTGTTAGAGACGAGATAGAGATTAAAATAGCTCTGTAGTCTCTCACAAGTTGCAAACAAAAATCGATATTGTGGAATTAGTTTCTGCTTGTGCTGCTGCCACAATTCAGTCTAGTTACTATCAATTTCAGTGAATGGAACTGACATGCACTCAAAGACAGTCTGAGGCTTGTCTGGATTACAATGAAGTCAATATATTGAGAGATACTTTAGTACAGTTGTGGGCAAACAGCAGTGGGTGAAAAAGTGAGAAAGAGACGGATGGAATTTGTTTTGGTCTTTGAAGGGTAACTAAACAGAAATCGTAATAGGAAATCTATGAATTTATAAAGGGAAATATCTAGGGAAAAACAATAGGAAAACACACATACACACACACAAAATAAAAAGATAAAGACAAAACAGAAACATGTTATTTTACAGTGCAACTAACTTTCATTGAAACCTAATGAATAGGCAGTAATTCCACTTGTATTATGTTACAACCACTACAGTAGCTGTAACATAGTAAGTAGAATAATTCATTTCCCATTTGAAATTTTAGTTCGGTATTCCATTAGAATGTATGAGTAAAATTATTTGGGAAAAAAATAAATGAACCACTTACTTATATTCAATATTATTACTGTAATCAATGAATTTATCTGCATGTTACTCATAAATGTTGAAACTGAATATTTTGTTCTTTTTTCTTTGCAGAAGTAATAAATATAATGAATATAGATATTTTAAACTCAATATAATATTGGGAAAATCAATAACCCAAATTAACAATGTATATGTTACAATGTTTTAAAGGGTTTAATATATATTTAAGAAAAAAAAAAAAAAAAAAAAAAAAAAAAAAAAACCTAACATTAACCTCAAGGACAAGTTTCTTTCTAATAATTATTAAAACAGTCAGCATTAGAATTTTAAAATGTTAAAATTTAAAATGAAATATTAAACAGAATATCAGACATATGTAGTAACACAAATATTAAACCCAGAGAATAACTTTAAATAATTTTATATATATATATATATATATATATATATATATTTCAGTGGATAAAATATTTAAAATCAGATACTTTCAAAGTAATTATAACAATTGCCACAGATAACTTGAGTGGTTAGTATTAGTGAAGGAGGCTATGCAAGCTAACAGTGACCACTACATATATGTCAATATACAACAATAGATGTAAAACTAAAACAAAAAAATCTATAAAAGATAGAGCATAGCAATAACGAAAACTAGAGAAGTACAATCTTTTAGCTGTGAATTATTTAAATGCAGCAAAAGAGACAAAATTATAACCCACAGCATGCTGTATCATCTTAACTGTTTAGGTTATAATGAAGTTAATGAATAAAAATATATTTTCTTACATTATAAATCACATTTCTAAAATGAACAGATGCAAAAGAAATGGACTATAAGTTCACATGAAAACAAAAATTTAATTCTCGTACCCCAACATGGATTTCAAAATTCTCTCCATTTATACCTTACATATTTTCAAAAATTCACTTGTTCTAATTGATTTTACCTATTAATCTAGACATATTTCTATTAACAAGATTAAAGAAAAATTAATATATATCCATGAACACACACACACACACACACACACTATATATATATATATATATATAAGTATCATCATTTTTAAATCCATGAACACACACACACACACAATATATATATATATAAGTATCATCATTTTGAAATCCATGAACACACACACAATATATATATATATATATATATATATATATATATATATATCATCATTTTTAAATCCATGAACACACACACACACACACACAATATATATATATAAGTATCATCATTTTTAAATCCATTTTTTTCATTAAGTTCTGTGTTGGAGAAATCTGTAAAATCACTTCATTGTAATTTGTTTTGATGCAGACTCATTTTTACATTTATGTACAATGTTGCTTACTGATCTAAAACAAAGTTTGCAATCAACTCTACCATTATTAAAGTCTTCTAATTAGTGTGACAGGTTTCAAATCTTAAGGCCTGAAACTATCAGATCAACTTAAAGATGGTCACCAAGTGAATTATCCACTTCCATTAGGCCTGATGCATTAACTATATAATAGAGCCTGATGGCTCAGAGCAAAGTGTTAAGCTAAAATATATAGCTGGCATGCTGCTTAATAATCTCTAGATTTTAGTATCAAGTGCAGCCATAGCCAACAAGGTTTTCCACTCTTCTAGGTTTCATAGAATAACAGCTATTTGAAATGACAGGTTGATAGTCAAACCCTATAGTGTGTAAATGAGTGTAGCTCTTATGTCAGCATTTAGTGCTCAGTTGGTTATTCCTACACAGCAGTTTACCCAATCAAATTAGACAGACAGATAGGCAAATGGATGGATAGATGGACGGATGGATATACTTTAATAATTATAAAAAGATTAAATGAAATAGTGAGGGAACTTATATGCAGCGACTTGGCTTGTTTGAAATAGCAGTTAAATCTCACTCAAATTCCACCTACTATCTAAAGAAAAAAAGAAGAAAAAGGAAACAGAGGATAATGCAATTTTATTGTATCTGAAAGAAAGATAAAGTAATCACTGCTAAAGCACTTTTGATTATAAGTCTCATCAATCAAAGATGGACCTAGGGCCTTAAACCTCAACAAGAATACATGTCAAAACTTATCAATTAGGAAAGTTAATCAGTGCCAGGTTTGTAATAGCATTTAGCTATATAGAAATTTGAAGGAGTCTGGGAAAATTCTGTTTGGGTTAACCAACTGCTTCTAATATAAGCAAAACGCCACAAATGTGAAGGAGGAAGGATTTAGTCAGTTTGTTCACCCCTTGAAAAATGGAAAGTAAAGTTGTCCATGGCAGGATTTGAATTTGAGGTTAAGTAAAGACACCCATTTACCATTTCATCAAAATGCAACACTAGCAGAGGAAAGTTTGGATATTCTTTTACTTGTTTCAGTAATTTGACTGTGGTCATGCTGGAGCACTGCCTTTAGTTGAACAAATGACCCCAGGACTTACTCTTTGTAAGACTAGTACTTATTCTATTGGTCCCTTTTGCTGACCCACTAAGTTACAGAGACGTAAACAAACCAACATCAGTTGTCAAGTGATGGTGTTGGGGACAAATACAGACACATACACACACATATATATAGACAATGGGCTTCTTTCAGTTTCCATCAACCAAATCCACTCACAAGGCTTTGGTCAGCCTGAGGCCATGGAAGACACTTGCCCAACCTGGAACCATGTGGTTGGGAAGCAAGCTTCTTACCACAGCCACACCTGCGCCTAGGGAACAAAAACATTCAGAAATAAAACAAAAAAGATAAAAGACTACATATAATGTACATTACAACTTTAAGAGAACTAAAGAAAATAAAAAATAAAAATAATGTCTTTCAATGTGGAGCCCAAGACTTTGCTCAACTTATTCCACTGAGCTGAGAAAATTGTAGCCCTGAGCTAATGCTTAAGCATCTGTTACATTATTTTGTCCAAAATATTAAATACAGCTATATTTTCTGATGTAGTTGAATAATTTGTATCAATGACCATATCTGCATGACTAGCAATGGTTCTTTCATCGATAACAGGCTGTATATTTTCCTAGCTCCTTCACCTGCTTACTTTAATAAGATTTCACACCAAACGAGGGCAATTCAACCATAAACCAGCACCTTTCAACTAATATACGTTGTCCCTCAATTACCAGCGTTCAACAATGTAAATGAAATAAATAACAGCAGCAACGGTATATCCATCTTTCCAACTACTTTGACTTGAGAAACAGTTTAGAAAAGAAAATAGCTTATGAAACACAATTATAAAATGTGTTAACTATTCAAGGTAAAAAAAAAAAAACCCAAAAAACCCACATTACCAATGGTAATGCTCCAATTAAATCTTAATAATGACAACTGGAACTTTCTGAAGAACTAAAGGGTGACCAATTCAGTTAATGACACCTCTTAATGGGCAACGTGAGCAACTAATTGTACAGTTGCCACTTTATATACTTTGCACTGCAACAAACGTGTTATATTATGGGCTTTCACTTCATATTCTCAGTTTGGGAATTTATTCAAATAACCCATTCATGGTATTTAAATCTCTTCAACAAAAGAGTAAAAACTAATTCTCCTTTCACTAACTTTATAAAAACAGACAAAAATAAATTAACTAGATACTTTCCCTTATGAAACGATCGAGTGACTTCATCAAATATTCTATGCAAAAGTAGCTTCAAAGTTTCCTGACTTTCTTTTCTGTGATTACTAACTGATCAAATTAAAAATCAATACACTGGTTTCCATTTCACGTGGAACTTATTCAGCTTTTATTTATTTTTATTTTTGTTTTCCCGATTTTATTATTATGTGATTTAATAAGAAAATGATAAAATGAAACTTTCTCTCAAGGTGTCCATAAATATGCTTGTATCCATTTCTTAAATAAGATTAAGTAGAATCTGGAGGTGAAGTCAGTTGTGGTTAATGTACTGGATTTCTTTCTGACGACTAATGTATTGTTTTATATCAGTAAGAGGAGAAGAAAGAATAAAAATTACCGAGATTGTTGATCATAAATGAGCTCTAGAAGGCACCTACTGTACATTTACATTATTTTCTACAATGACAGCGCAAAAAAAAAAGATAAAAATAAATAAATAAATGCTGCCCATAACTGTGTAATAATAACTATAATATATGGTTTATTAGGGAACTGAGGTGAATTATATATTCCTACATTGAAATCCCTCAAATAAAGAAGATGATGATGATAATAATAATGATAATAATAATAATAATAATAATAATAATAATAATAATCATGATCATGATAATTTCAAATTTTAGCACAAGGCCAGCAAGTTTGGGGGAGGCAGTAAGTTGATTACATTGATCCAAGTGCTCAACTGGTACTTATTTTATCAATTTGGAAAGGATGATGGCATCTCAGTGGCTATAAAGCTGGATGATGATGATGATGAAGAAAAAAAAGAAAAGACTCTGACAATCAGTAACTTCAGATTTTCAGGTAGTTGGAACTGTACCCATTGACCATAGTGACATTTGAAAATATCTTCAGTCCTGCTAAGTTCGAATTAGTCAGCAGCTGGAGGGAATATGATTTGTAATCCATTGTTGATAATTACATCAGTTCTTTATGGGGTTGAGAATCACCCAACTCCAGCTGAATTATATCACACAGCTGTAGACAGGTAGGATAGAAGGTGTAGTTTTCTACTTTAGGGTAGCAAAGAAAAAAATGAGTTGACAATCTTAAGCTTCAGTCCTCTGTTGGACTACAGAAAATGTACTATGAATATGCCTTTTTGTAAAACCTACAGAGCTAGCCTCCTGAAAATACACATCTCTAATTAGTTAATCTAAAGCAACCGACTATGTTCGTCACAACTACAGGAGCCTAATGGAATATCAATTGATTAATTAGCAATGTCGATTAATAACTTTGCTGAGGTAACAACAAGCCTCCCATTGTATTCCATTAATGTGTTTTTCTTTTTTTAATTACAATACTATTTTCTTTATATGTGAAACAGACTGGACCATCTTATCTATATTATTTCTGTACTCTATATTTTTTTCCAACAAGTAACACTCAATAAAATTCCACAGATGAAGGATACCTCCTATTTTAAATTGCATAGATTATTGTAATTTAATTTCAAAGCATTACTTAATCTTATGAATACATTAAATGAATGTATGCAAAAATCAGACAAACTTGGTAACTTGTAAAATATATCAACTCATCTGGATGCAGAAGGAAGGATACAGAAAAACTATGATTTTTATACATCTTAGCTGCTTGTGATTTTAACTCCCAATAACATTTTGTCATCATCCAATGCTTACTTACACTTCACATTTTCAATAAAGTCTGGCATACTTTAATTATTTTTCTCTGCTGAAATTTTTGTGAGAATATTCTTTGTCAGACTAGGTGAAAATGTAAAGACTCATAAAAGATTGGACACAAAGTTGGTCCTTGGCAATTTCTTACTTGTAACATGAATGAGAAAAGCAAGACACATTGAATACTATTTTTCACTTGCAAAGACTTCTCAACATTGAACAGCTAGAGTGAATACAAGTTAAAGTCACTTTAATTGCAGACATTGCTTTTAGCAAATATCACAAACTACAGTTCTTCAATAACCATTATCCTGCTTTTGTTCTAACACTCTGTTATTGTTGTTGTTTTCTACATTTATGGCCATTGGTTAGAATGCTTTGCTATCCATATTCACTCGGCATGCAATGATGCTTATACAATGAACATCTAATCTGTCTCTTTTGTTGTTTTGACACATCTACAAATGTAGTCTTCACAGAAATTCTTTTTCTTTAACTCACATGGAGACAGAATGCAATGATTCCATTTCAAAATATCATGCCATACATTAAAGAAAACAAAAAAAAAAAATCCTTTCTTTTCAACTACACCAATATGGAGAACTGAAGTGTATAGATATATATCTCTTCTTTATCCTACATTTGAAGAGAAGATTTTTTTTTCTTTTTAATGGAAAAAAAATGAGAATAGAAGATAATAGCATTTCATATGTATCACAGAATATAGAAATATTATAATATAGAAACTAAAACTAAAACGCATAAGTATCATTGATCAAAATCCAATTTCTGACACTAAAAGCAATATGTTAGTATTATTTCAGAATGCTCCATTCTAAATATATCTCTATCCCAAACAAGAACCAATTATTTTGCTTTGATGGCTATATTAGGCATGCTGCTGACTATGACTAAAATATACAATGCTATTGCTTTTAATAATATAATTTAAGCCAACAGACAAACCTATTGGAGAGCGATGACTTATTTATCTAAAAATCTGATTATATAAAATAAATAGATCTGTTTGTGAAAATAATTATTTTCGCAGAATAATTATTTATAATTTCAATTATATGTCCATCACAAACTAGCCATATATTTTGATACCTTAGCTACTGGAGATAATTTACTTAATTTATGAATAAAACAGCCAATACCAAGTCAGGCAGCAATATATTACAAAAAAAAGAAAGAAAAGAAAAGAAAAGAAAAGGTAAAAAAAGAAAAAAATATTTGAGATAATTCTAATATTTTTATCACTAAATCCTTCGCACCACTAAATCAGTAATTACAGAAGAGCAAAAACAGTATTAAAACAAATTAAAGAACCTTGAGTTGATATAGAAGTGTAATTCAGTTGACTTTCTGAAAAAATTACTGATTCGTTCTATAGGCACACAGCCGTGAGGAGTCAAACTAGGAGGTTGTAATATTTGTGTTTTTTCCAAGATTACAAGTAGAATAAATGAAAGTGAATTACTTCAACCAGAACTACTGTAGTTTATCTCCGGCTATATTATACGGAATTTACTTAAGTTGTAACTGACTAAATGCTATCCTTCATTCAAAAACTTTTCAAATCTCAATTTTTTTTTTCTTTCTCTTTTCGTTATAATGTTAACATTTGAAATGAAGATATAAGCTTGCAGCTAATGCACTCTTAAGTTAAATAAAACCGTCTGTTGGTTCTAACTTTAAAATGTTGCTTTTAAATAACAGAAAAGGGAGAATGTAATGTTTCCAAAAATGAATGTAGATCAATTTTCTATTGCATTACTTAAGTGAAAAAACAATAATTAGTCATAATACTGTCAACAAGACAAGCAGAGAATGTTTGGCAATGAAATAAAGGCAGTGGTTTAATGTGTGCTGTATGGCTATTATCCAGAAACTTTAAAACAGTTTGAACAGGCAATACTCTTGATATAAAAAACTTATTTTATCAATGTTGTAACCAGTGATTTTGTTTTTAATTTTATTTTTAAGTGAATTAGGAAACATTTTTTGAACCTTAAATCTTGGCAGTCGGCTTTCAGCTCTCTATTCTACTTTGTCAATTGATTCTTGTTTATTCAAACAAAAAAGACAATAACCAATACCTAAGCAACATTTCACAAAAATAATAGCATAAAGTCTGTTTGTTATCTACTCTGCTTTAGACATATTTATATCAAAAAATTCTCTGCCAGATCTCCTGTTTCATTTATTTATTTTTGGATCAAAAAGTTCTTTAAACATGAGTAGCTACTGATTGTATACACAGCTTTCATGTTCCTCATGAAGTCCTGCTCAAATTACCAGGAATAGTCTTACATTAGATGTAATGTAGAGACCATTGTTGTGATGAGTTTTCTGCTGTTATTTGTATCAAGGCCCTATGAATTCACGAAATGATACTCACTCAAACATACTTGACACACCTGTTATTACGTACTGGTCACTGATGTGTATTCCTTAAATTGTATTTTAAATACTTTTGCTAAAAACTACCTCCAATATCCATCTTTCCATGTGATATTAATTCTAATATTAACTCTACTAACTTTAACTCAATCCTTCTGGTTGAGGAAGGGTGTATAGGGCAAAGAAATATTTTTGTTTTAAAAATTAATACAACTTGATACTATCATATATGCTTTGAAATTCATATATATATATATATATATATATATATATATATATACACACACACACACACACATACATGAAACTTTTGTGAATTATTTTGTGAAGTGCAAGTTAAAAACCAGACTAATTACTATAGCTAATAAATATTTTTAATGTAAATATTTCTTTTTAAGAATTGCAGTTATGGTTGAGGAAGGCTATACAGGACAAAGGAATTCTTTTTTCCTTTTTCAATAAATATAACTTGATGCTATGATATATATTTTCAAATTCATATAAATCAAATATATTTAATTTTAAGAATAGAAATAGTCTTGGAATGCAAGATTTTTATGGACTGTTATGTTCTTAAAGTTGTCCATGAATTAAACTACAGAATCTTCTAAGTTATAAAAAATTATGAATTTCATGTGTGCTAGATTAAAGTTTCATTCTATTTAAAAATGATTTTGCTGTATCAAGTAATACAGTAAAAAGAGTATAACCAAATGTTAAATAAAAAAGAGTATTTTCTGAATTCATTATAAGATACAGTACTTTGATATATCAGTCCAGATCAGAGGGAGATTGTGTAAGTAATATTTCAGGGAATGCTAGTTATTTGAAAAATGGCAATAGAAAAGATGGCATTACAAGCATCACAGTAAATCTGATTAAGAAAAGTAGATCTTTGATAATTCATAGAAAAAAGTAAAATTATTATTACCTTTTTAAAACATCAATATTATTTTTGATGTTTTGATATTATAAGTTTTTTTCCTATTTCCTTAATATAAACCAATGTGATAATTTTACACTGTTAATATATAAAATCCTCCCAATATATTTTTGACTTATCTTACATTCTATTTCTTTAGCTGTGGTGAATTCTAGACATTCTGGAGTACAACTTAAGTTCCACAAAAATTTTCTTATATGAAATACCATTTCAGTCTTGTTTATTTAGCATCTCCTTCTGCTTTGGAAATTAGCATGAATATTTATATGTATTATCTTCATGTAACATTCCTGTGAGCAGGTGTGGGTTAGGTGTTAACAGGTCAGATTTAAACCAAGTTATCACTAATTCTTTCTCCATATTCTAATGGTTGGTATGAGAGGGGGCACAACAGCAGCAAAGATATATGTGTCAATTACAAATGCTCTTGTATTCAAATATTAACATAGGTTTTCTGATAATGTGACAGTTGTAGCCAAACAGATGAATGGAATCCATGCCAACATTGGAAAGAAAAAAAAAAAAAGGATGCTAAACAAAATGATGACAGCATTTAGAAGAAGTAACATGATATACCACCACAGTAAAGTGTACTGTATGACCTTTTACATTTACGATTTTTAATTTTTTTTTTCTTATTTATATTAACACCTACTAAGAATAAAGTATACATTAAAAATATCTTTAGAAATGCTGCCAAATTTTAAAAAGGCTGAAATTCATAAACAATCAGAAGCAATATTTTCTTCTAATAAAACTCGAATAAATAATGTTTCTAGGTGAAATAAAAAGTGAGTGAAACAAAGTTAACAGCCAATGACTAGTCAAGTGACCTGGCTGGCTATTATGACTGAATGATACATGTAGTGTTAAACTCTTACAGTCAGATGAAAGATGTTGGGAATCTAGCCAATCTTGACCAAAGAATATAATGGAACTTGACAGATTCTACGCCAAAATGGATTCAGACACCTAGCAACAACAGATATAGCCTATTTGATACTAACCAGCTTTTTAGTTTTTGGCATGCATTGAAAAATCACTAAAACTGGACATCTTCCGTGTGTTATTGATCTTGGCAACATACCTAAGATGTTCATTGAGACTTTGTTCTAGTCTGAAAAATTAGATCATATACATGTGTGTGTGTGTGTGTGTATGTATGAACACATTTATATTAGTTACTGTTGGCTAACAAAAGGAGTCAGTTCAATCTAGCAAATTAATGGTTTAATTTCGTTTAACTTGATGGGTTAATAATGATTATAATAGTGTTGCAACATTAAGCTTTACATACTACAAAATTAATGTGTTTAGGAACAACCATATGTTTAGCATCAATCTTGAAAGAATGATACCCATCTTCTCTCTCTCTCTCTCTCTCTCTTTCTACCGTTTACAGCTGTACAATTTAGCTCCTGCCAAATGATTAACACTCTTCCTTTCATCTTTAATTCATCAAAGTCTTTTGAAACATAACACCTCAATTTTAGTCAAACTCCTTAGAGCTTTATTCTAAATTTAATTAATCCAGCTGATTGCTTGATATATTCCCTATAGATCATTTTACAGTGGCACCCATTCCATTATGGCTCATCAGTTTGTTAATGTGACTTAGACCTTCAGTTTCACTCAATCTATCATCTGTCTTGTCTTTCCTCCACATGTATCAGATAAATGACAACAGCATTAGCAGTAAACACCAAACATTACTGAACATTCCTGCTCGCCATGCATACCCAAGAGATCAACTTATATCATTCATTAAATCTCTTCCCACTCCATATTTTGTCCCTATTGCCACTATTCCTATTGACAAGTCAATATAACATTTGTAGCAGGGAAAACAAAATTAAAAAGAAAAAACAACTTAGGTATCAATGAAATAAAAACAGTTTTATGAGTGTGTGCTGTTATTTAGTTATTGGGAAGATGAATTCCTTGTTACCTTTGCATTTTACCACTACATCATTTCATGCAAACATAGTGACGGTTAATTTTTGTAATTGCACATACAAAAAAAAAAAAAAAATGACATCCATACAGAAAAAATATGCATATGCATTACTAAGATGTGCACGCACACATACACACACATATGCATGCACACAGAGCTGTGTTAATAAACGTGATTTAACTAAATCATAAAAGGGTATTTAAGTACTTTTGGCAGCATTCCTATTATTAATTATGAGAGAGCGAGAATGAAAAAAGAGAGGAAGAGAGAGAGAGAGAGAGAGAGAGGAAGAGAGAGAGAGAGAGTGAGAGAGAGAGAGAGTGAGTGAGTGTGTGTGTGCAAGCATAATGAAGAGAATAGATAAATTCTAGGGATGCTGTAAGTTATATGATTGGTATTCAAAAGAATGTTAATCTAATTCCCATCTTAAAATACTTGCATTTTCTGTTTATTGGCTTGTGATTTGATAAATTATTCCTAAATAGTTTAAACATTTGTTCAGCAGCCAATATATCTATAACTTAAACACTTATATTATAAGCCAAGAATATAATCTTTAGTGCAAGTAACACCAAAATAACATCTTGGAATATAACATAAGTAAATATATTAATGTTAAACATCCTAATCTTACAGAAATTATAAATTCTTAAACAAATGAGAACTATATTAACATTATTATATTTTCAGAGAATTGTCCCACTCAATCAAATATATGAAAAAAAAAAAAATCTAACTTTTTATTAAATATTTTTTATATTTGTTTTTGTTGGTTTATATGAAATAGATAATGAGTTTTGATACATTCCCAAATTAGCTGAGCAGGTGTTTTAATCCTACTGAATACTCTAATGCAGCAACCTTTTTCAAGAAATGGGCCACACGAGACATGGCTCATCATCAGGTGGGCAGCATTACTTACAAAAAAAAAAAAAACCATTCAGAAAGTCATAAAGGATGCGGTTTTGCCCATGATTCATCTTATGAGCCATTTTCCATTTCTCGGCAAGTTGTATTGAAGTTAAATGTGTAATATTGCTGTGCTCAAGCTTTTAAACTTACCAACTTATTCACAATCTGTGAAACTGCCAGGAACCAAACTTGTGAGATTATTATTTAACATTTTAGCATTCCGATTACTCTATCAAATGTAATATTTATTTATTCAAATTGTTTTTAATTAATCATGCATTATCTCATAGCTTTCAGATTTCAATCATCTGATTGTCTATTTTCAGATTGACATTGTAGTATATGTATGAGAGGCAAGATCTGGCCAATTTGAAAATGTAACAGGTAGAATATTTGGACCAGATGTGCCCAGTTTGAATGCTGATGGGTGAAAGCTCTTCGCCATGCTAAGGAATTACCTTCTATTAACACAATAAGAAGAAAAAGTTTGGCAACTTAATAAACAATTATATAAAGACCCCATTCAGTCATGAATGACCATGGGATAGCACCAAGAAAGTTACCTCCCAAGGCATAAGTCCAGGCAAGGTTGTTTATGGAAGACCAGCAGTCACCCATGCATACCAGCCTCCTTTCTCCATGCCACTGATGTTATCCAAGGGAAAGGCAAAGGCTGATACAGCTTGGCACCCGTGATGTCACAACTCATTTCTACAGCTGAGTGAACTGGAGCTACATGAAATAAAGTATCTTGCTCAAGAACACAAGACACAGCCCAGTCCAGGAATCACTACATCATGATTGTGACTTGAACTCTCTATATCATGATTGCAAGCCCAATGCTGTAACCAATGAGCCAGGTGCCTTCACATATAAGGCCCTGAATTAGCAGCTAAATAAAAACTAAAGTTCTATCAAATCCTTGTGAAATACCAAGATGATTTTTTCTTTCTTTGTTTTAAGCTGCCAAAGAACTATCTTTCTTAACCCATTTTATTACCACCATCCAACTGAGACTCCACCCAGGTCATAGGATACAAAACTTTCAGCATTGAAGTGTGTCTATTTAAAGTGGAAGCAACTCTATCATAATTTTAATAAGAACCTTTTGTTTAGTTAGATTTCAAATACCAAATACTTTTACTTCACTAAACCACTCAAAAGTTGTTTTAACTATTTAAAAAAAAAAAAAATTGAAACACATGGGCAGTTTGTTTTATTAGAAATACAGTCCCTCTCTCTCACTGACATGCATGCACACACAGAAGCACAGAGCCACCTGTATATTTAGAAGACAGAAGTGAATTGTGTGATGCTCATGCCTACCTGATTATAATTCAGCAAGTCAACAATACTGTTATTAACTTACGTTTCTACACATCACCTGATTATTTAAACATTTTCTCATTCTATACAATAACTTGTTCAGCAAGATTCAAAATATTGCGGCCAGTGGCTGTTTTAATGCCAAACTTGTCA
Source organism: Octopus bimaculoides (assembly GCF_001194135.2). Taxonomy (NCBI): domain Eukaryota; kingdom Metazoa; phylum Mollusca; class Cephalopoda; order Octopoda; family Octopodidae; genus Octopus; species Octopus bimaculoides. The sequence continues at coordinate 72,710,548 of NC_068990.1, forward strand.
GGAATTTGGATACCCACTACACCAGTATAATGCAACAGAACATACAACTTGATAATATATCATGAATATTTATAATAAATAAAAGTCAAAACTCATTTGAATAAATAATAAAATAAAACAAAAATAAACTGCTGATCGATAAAGAAAGTGGATGTTGATAATCAGCAAAACTATACAGTAGTATACAATTTCTGCAATTAAACTGTTCATTATAGTGAGCAGATGCAAATTATGAGGATTTAAGTTATACAGTTATAGCAATCTAGTATATTATTATTTTTCTGTTGAGTATGAAATAAATCTAAGTAAATTAATGATAAAATATAAAACTAATATTTACTTAATTGATAGTAAGAAGAAAAACATCAATATTAATTTTTGGTATATTCCATATATAATAGTAGTTGATATTGATTACATTTTTTTCTTGTCCTTCTACAAATCGCAGGCTTTCAAAATCTAAAAAGTGAAAAAACTTAATCCATGTGAAATATTTTGAAACTTAAAGAAATATATATATGTATATATTTATGTAGGAGTTGCTATAAATTCTTATAACAGTTGTCAAACAGAGTAAAAGAAAAAAAAATAAATAAACAGATGGCACAGAAAATTTGAAGTAAATATCTATAAAGACAAAAATTAAAAAAAAAAAAAAAACTTAATTTCACTGAAGTTCACCCAGAAAGATGTCTAATTTTCATTCCTATTTCATCACCATCATCATCATTAATATTGTTTAAAAAAAAAATTTATATGTATTTTTATCAATGCTTGGCAAGGAGTTACATGAATTTGGCAGGTAAATAACAATTAGAAATGATTCCTAAATTCACTGTGAAAGATAGAACTAACCTAGATTTTGATGATTACGCAATAGTAATAAATGTTTAATTTATTGAATAATACTATAATCTAGCTAATTAATTCTACATGCCCACTCCCTTACACACATGCATATTTGGTAATCATTTTATTAATTACCATTCAATTAACAAAAATGGAAGGTTTCCAAAAATGCTAATGACTAAGAAAGTTCTATTTCAGTTATTAACAATACACACACACATACATATATATATATGTATATACATATGATATATACATGTGTGTGTGTATATATATATATATGTATGTATGTATGTATGTATGTATGTATGTGTGTAGAATCACATATTCTAGTGCAGCTTTTAAGCCAAAGTATAAAATCAGCAAATTTCTTATGATTCATAGATGTATTAACAGAGTGGATAAAATGCCAGGTTCCTGGTTTCCTGAACTTGAATTTGAGTATTGCTGCATGTTTTTGCATTGAATTCTTTTGGAAAGCAACTTAATGTGTTTAAGATTTCATTCTATTTATAAGACTGTGATTATTATTACCTCCGCCTTAGTGAAGGCAGAAGTATTGTTTTCAGTTGTGTTCGTTTGTTGGTCCATGAACAAGATATTTCAAGAACTGCTGGATGGATTTGGATGAAACTTTCATGGACGTTTGGCCTCGTGACTGGCACAAACTAATTGAATTTTGGGATTGATCAAGTACCGGACAAAGATTCTGGATTATTTTTCCTGTTTTTTTTTTTTACTTAATTTTTGAGAGTGGTTGGGTTCATTTTTAGTATTCTCGTTTGTGAGAGCAGTCGAGTTTATTTCAGATATTCTCATTTTAAAAATCATCTCTGGCTAATCGATGAAAGGATGTTGGTGTTGTCTTGGCGGAAGTTTGCGCTCACTGAGTGCTCTTGTTATTATTAAAATGCTTCACAGCATTTTGTCTGTCCTTACGTTCTGAGTTTAGATTCCAATGAGTATAACTTTGCCTTTCATCCTTTTAGGATTGATAAAGTAAGTACCATTCGAACACTGGGGTCAATGTAATTGAGACTTAGCCCCTTCCTCGAACCTGTTAGCCTTGTGCCAACGTTTGAAACCATTATTGTTATGAGTTGGTGAGCTGAGCTGGCAGAATCGTTAGCACTCCAGGCAAAGTGCATAGCGCTATTTTGTCTGTCCTTGTGTTCTGAGTTCAAATTCTGCAGAGGTCAACACTGCCTTTCCTCCTTTCAGGGTTGATAAAGTAAGAACCCATTGAGTACTGGTGTCAATGTATTCAGCTTAACCCAACCCCCAAAACTGATGGCTTTGTGCCGAAATTTGAAACTGTTATTATTATTATTATTATTATTATTATTATTAACTAAACTGGAAAAGCACTAAATAAAGAACCTTCTGACAGTTAAGACCATCTACATTCTATGTTTGAATGGTTTAGATGCTGACTTTGCTAATCAACATGTCAGAGGTCAATAAAAGAAGTGTTGGTCAAACTCATGGTATTGGCTAATTCCTTCCTCTTTCTGCCAAATTCCTGACCTTGTGGCTTAATTAGAGAGGTGTATTAAAAGGTATTGAGCAAGCGGAATCATTAGAGCATTGGAATAAATGATCTGCAGCATTTCTTCTCAATATTTACATTCATAGTTCAAATTCTACCAAGGACAACCTTGCCTTTCATCTTTTTAAGGTCAGTTAAATAGAGTAACAAGAACCAGAGTCAATGGTATTAACTAACAGCATCTCCTAAAATTACTGGCTTTAGAAACAAATATTATTATTATTATTATTATTATTATTATTATTATTAAGGCAGCAAGCTAGCAGAATCATTAGCACACCAGGTGAAATGCCAAGCGGTATTTCATCTGCCACTACGTTCTGAGTTCAAATTCCACCGAGGCCGACTTTGCCTTTCATCCTTTCGGGGTCGATGAAATAAGTACCAGCTATGCATTAGGGTCAATGTGATCAACTAGCCCCTGCTTTCCCCCAAGAATTTTCAAGGGCCTGTGCCTAGAGTAGAAACAAATAATAATAATAATAATAATAATTATTATTATTATTATTATAATTAGATAAAATGGTACAGCAGTGAATGAAGTACCTCCCAGCATTCAGTTACGTTCCTTTACATTATGTGTTCAAATCCTGTTGAAGTTGACTTCACCTTACATCCTGCAGCAGTCGATAAAATAAGTACCAGTACGACCACGTGTTTCTGTTAAGAACACGTTGCCACTTTGCATTCCAAGTTCAAAATCCTACTGGTGGTCATCTTCGCCTTTCATTCTTCCAGGAACAATTTAAATAAAGTACCAGTAGCACTGGTTTAATAAACCAATTCACTTCTGCCTCATATTTCTGGCCTTGTGCCTGTCTTAGAAGTTAATGAATAATAAGCATGGCATCTGAGAAATAAGGTATTGCATTCACAACAAATAATGAAATACTTTCCATGGGGTTGAAATGTCTATTAAGAAAAACCATTGCCACCACCAACACTACCATAATCGCCATTGCCTCTATTTGACCACAAACTTTGTTTTTTTTTATCACAAATAAAATGCAAGATAAATTTGGTTTTTGTTTTTTCTTCCCATTATATTTGTAACAGACTTAGCAGAGTGCATACACACACACACACATACACTGTACACTTGCTATAAAACTTGATATCAAAACATTCCAGTGTTTAAATACTGACTGCTTAAGCTGAAATAAGTTGCTGTAATTGTCAAGAACACAGTCAAATAACATTATTATTGGAAATATCAAGTGAAGAAGAAAGAAAGAACCAAAGGAGACAAAAACAGAGAGAGAGAGAGAGAGGAGGGAGAGATAGAGATAGAGAAAGAGAGAGGAGGGACGGAGAAGAGAGAGAGAGAGAGAGAGCTTGATTTTTCTAAAGTTATTTACATTATAAATAAAACTATAATTACAATGAAAAGAAAACACTAACGAATTTAATAGAACACAGTAAAAAAAAAATAAATATAAATATAGTAAGAAAAATATTTATAGTATTTATAGTTATGTCGTGTTAATTATGTATTATAAATATTAACTTTGGGGAAATTAAACTAAGATAATGAAGAAAAATAAATTACTTTCCCTGTCTCAGACATTATTAAATTTTGTGTGTGTGTGCATGTGTGTGTGTGCGTGTGTGCTTGTGTGTGTATGTGTGAATGTGTGAAACAGAGTAATTTACACAACCCTAGGAAACACCTTCAACGTTTGGGAAAATTCTAAGTTGCTCCCCTTTTACCAATAGAATCAAGTTATTTTTCATGCCAAATCTATGAAATATTACAAATAACAGGTTTATTATTTTCTGTATCAAAACATTTAATTAGATTAAATTAAATTAAAAAAACAAAAAGAAAATGGTCCATTTATGCTCTTAACCTACCATCTAAAAAATACTTTATTGATAGAAAGGAAAAAAAAACAAAGAAAAAATATATTCAGTTTATGAGGTCGAAAAATTTTTTTTCAAAAATGTTTAAAATCAAAAGAAATAATAATTAAGCATTATAAATCATATTTCTAAAATTAAATATTAATTTTCAAAACAGTTTTTCATAATATAAAGGTGTATAAATTAAAAATGAATTGAAATTACATTAGCCACCACCACTCCTCATCCAACTCTACATGATATTGCTAAATGAATAATTAAACAAAAACTAAGATTGAAACGTGAAACAAAATAAATGTTTTGGTGATGGGTGTCATTCTTTTCATACTTTGCTTGCTAATTACTTAAAATTAGTGTGAGAATTATTAATTGTTTTAACAAAGTTAAACTTGATTAAAGTTTTCAGGGTAATACCTAATTCCCATATTGGCTTTATTTAAGCCTACTATTCACAATGTTATATATAGGTAATACTTGTAAATTAAGATAAACAATAACAGCAACAAAATAAAAAGAAAAATAAGAAGCTTATAAGAGATAAACTTCCACACATTCTAGTAAGAATGCTTATCTAAGAATAGAAGCTGCTAAAGGGTTACTAAAAGGCTATATAACTAACTGTAAGCGCATGTATGTTTGTGTGCGTATGTATATGTTGCATGCATACATACTATACAACACATGTACCTTCAGCTAAAACTAATTTGCTTGTGACCTCATTTCTTTTGTAACTAGAGTAACTCTGATATGTGGCTGTTTATTACTGATAAACAGTAAGTTTGCAAAGCTGCATACGCATGCAAACAACACAGAATTTTTCTGACAATTGGTAGCTATCATTTCTATGAATCTTTCCCACAGTCGTTGCTCTAATTACTGCATGTATGTAAACCGAAAAGAAAAAAAAAAATTGAATTTTCTACTCATACTTTTTTATGGAACTTGGAGGAAAATAAGTTTGTAATGGAATGTATATCTTACTAAATGTACTGTTCTTATTATTTCATAATAAAGCAGTGTTGTCTTTTTGGTGTGATTACTACAACATAAGCCTAAATAAAGTCTATAAACAGTAGTGTTTATGATAGGAACAAAATGAAAGGAAAAAACTAAAAATATATTAACAGATCATTAAATCTCCACAGAAATAGACTGATCAGGAAACATTGATTACAGAATGAAGTTACTTGAATAAACTGTAACTATAAACTATAAATAACTACAAAATAATAGTAACATACTGTAAATAACTTAGCTTTAAAAATGTTCTTCCAATTTCTAAACATCTTAACCATAAATATAACATTAATTAATTAAATCCCTGCTTTTTTTTTTTCATCATGTTTACTTTTAGTACAAAAAAATCATTTCAAATGAAATGAGACAGAAACTAATTAACAACTCTTAAGTAATGTGTATATAATCACACACACATACATACAAAGTTCACTCATTATACATTTTCTGAAAATCAATTACAATTTTACAATTAAAAAAGAATTATCCTTGCAGACCCAGCTAACTTTAATTTTTTTACAACCATTATTTGTTGTAAACTTCATTAAAATAAACTTTCACCTGAAAATTCCCTCTCCCCCACCTCTCTCTCTCTCTCTGTTTCTCTCTCAGTTTGTATA
>NC_068990.1:72716932-72721704 GCF_001194135.2 Octopus bimaculoides
AAACTATTTCCTGTATGCTAAAAGTTAGGTATAATAAAATAAATGCCACAGCTCTTCAAGCATCATAATGACAGAGGTGGTAAAAAAAAAAAAAAGTAAACAGAAGCTGGTTACACACCCTCTTTGAAATATATATATATATATATATATATATATATGCATGCATGCAAGTAACAGAAACGAGCTACTTTCTTTTTTAAGTTGGGAGGTAGCCAAAATAAATAAATAAATAACAAAATGAATTAACACCATGGGAGAAAAAAGAAAAAAAAAACCCAGAAAAGTTAAGTATTCGTATAAAGTGAATTAATCAAATGATAATTCAAATGGATAAAGAGCAACAAACTAAAATACATATACAACCTTACCACTTTTGAACAGCTCTAAGGCTCACCATCATACTTGGCAGTATGTAACTAATTTTCCAAAATAACTCAACATTTCTTAACCAGCTTCTCCTCTCTCATGTTCAGCAACTCAAACTGCCTCATGGTAGGGGAAGGAAGTAAACACACACACACACACAAATAAACAAAACAAGTATTTCATTAACTAAGGATAGAAGAGAAACCTCTTCCTTATAAGTTATCTAGTTACATATACATACACACACACACACACACACACACACACACACACACATATATATATACACACCACCATCAGCAGGAGCAGTAATAGATAGAAACAGCAGCAGCTATGGTTTTGGTAGTGGTGGATTTGCGAAGTTAAAGTAGATGGAAACAGGAAACTTATCTATTTCAAGGGCAGGAAGGACAGCATTTATTCCCACCTAGAAAATGCTTCAACAGTGACGGACTACTGCAGAAGTAGTGGTAATATGAAATCCATGTACATGATGCTTAAGAGTATGTGTGTGTGTGCACACAGTTATATTAATTTATCAGATCTTCAAATAGTTTGCAATTTTTTTTCTTTTTTTTTTTTATATTTCCCAGTGAAATTATTTCAACCTCTGTTAGATTCATATTTGAGGTGTTCTTCAAAATGCCTATTACAACATGCACTGCTAGTGACTAGAAATTAAAACATGCCAAGTTTTTTGAGCGCTAGAATATATAAAAACGATATTCACAAATTATAATGAACTAGCATATATATATATATACATAATGTGTGCGTGTGCAGGTATGGTTGTGTGATAAGAAGTTTGTTTCCCAACCACATGGTTTTGGGTTCAGTCCCACGGCATGGCACCTTGGACAAGTGTTTTTTTACGATTGCTTCAGGCTGACCAAAGCCTTGTAACAGGATTTGCTAGACAGAAGTTGAAAGCGGCCTATTATGCATATATCTATACGTATATATGCACACATATACATATATGTGTGTGCATGTATTTGTTTGACCCCCACCCCTCAGTGCTGGTGTGTTCATGTCACTGTAATTTAGAGTATTGGCAAAAGAGACTAACCAGGTTTTATAGAAATATTAGGTCTGGGGTTGATTTGTATGACTAAAATGAGTGGAAGGATAAAAGATATGATGTGTGTGTGTGTGTGTGTGTGTGTGTGTTTCTGTGTGTGTAGTCTAACCCACAGGCACACATATACATGAAAATCCCCACCCCCCCAAAAAACCAAGTAAATCAACCCATCGTCACTTTTAGCAATGAGTAATGCAGTTGTTTAATTAAGATCTATAGAACACACTGAGTTGTTGCGTAAGGGGGTGAGTATTCCACAGACATGGAATGTAAATCTTTGGTCAAATAAGCTTGACACAACACATGACAAGGCTGGCCCTTTGAAATATATGTACAGTTCATATGATGAGATTCCACAGAGTTTGGAGTTGACCCTCAAGGGTTAACTTTTATAAGATACCATGTAGTGGAATCATATACGATATACATCCATGATGATATGCACATATGTATGTACATCACACGTATATACATGAGCACGAGTGTACATATATGCACACACATACACACAATAGGCAAATACACACACACACACACACACATACATACACATATAATTAATTACCCACTGGAATCAATGATGAGCATTCTGGTGTCTGATCAAATGAATTCCTACTTGTGACATTAATGTGCAGGCAGTCCACCAGACACGTGCAACCACAATGGAAATCTCAAGCTGAATCAGCGGGACACTATACATGACAAAGCTGGTCCTTTGGATTTCAGGTATGTGTGTGTGAGTGACAGAAAGCGAGAGAGAAAGCGGTGGGAAGAAGAGAATGGGAAAGATAAAGGAAAAAATTTACCTTAGTAATGGATGGTACTTTTTTTTTTTATTTACGCAAATTGGAAAAAAAAAAAAATGTAAAGCAAGCTAACCTCAATGAACTGAAAATGCAGAGAAGTGGAGCAAATACTGCAAGGTATTCTATCCAACAGCTTAGTGATTCTGCTAATTCTGCACCCCATATATATAAATACACACACAATTATACACACACATGCATGCATTATGCATACATACAGATGCCCATCCCACCGTATGTGAGTATGGAGTGCTGAAAATCTTACAATAACACAAAATTAATTTTCCCATTGTCATGTAGTAAAATGAGAATGCATCCTGCTGGATTTAAAAAAAAAAATTTACAAGCAACAGAACCACTTTTATACATGAAAACAATGTTGTACACTACATATATGTATATAAAAACATTTGAAGAGAAATACGTAACGAAATAAATCAGTATCAAAATACTGATTTCAAATTCTGACACAAGGACAGCAATTAGCACTCAACTGGTATTTATTTTATCGACTCCAAGCAGATGAAAGGCAAAGTGGACTTCGGTGAAATTTGAACTTAGAACATGAGCATGGATGAAATGTCACTAAACATTTCACTTGACACGCTAATGATTCTGCCAACTGGCCACCTTAATAAGAATCATAATATTATAACCAGGTATGTTCTTACCACGTAAACTTTGTTGACTACTATGTGAAGGGTGGTAGTGGTGAATGGAGAGTTACTGTGAGTATGAAGGGCACTATCTTCTACAGTATAGTTCATCACCAACATCTGCTTGAAAGGTGATTAGGGTTGTTAACAGCAAAACCTGGCAGGCCTTTCTCTATCAATGTCAACCCTTTTGCAACATCCTACGCAGTCACTTTAAATGGAGTTGGTGAGATTTCCATATTCGCATTCGTATTCTCAGACTGTTCTTCCTCTAATAGCATCACCTTTGTGTCAGATTAACTTAATGGACACTAGCAACTTGACCACATCATGCTCTTCAAACCCTACAGGAGTTACAATATCTTTCCAAATCTGATGCAGATTTTCTGCTAGTGGAGAACTTGTAAAGTTACAGATATATGTATCTGGTCATATATTTTTCCAAGCAGCATTCAGAGCTGAGCGTTTCACTTTATCTCACCACTCAGCTTTAGGTTTATCCTCCCTGTCAGTTCCTTTCAGAAGTTGTTTGAAAATTTCTTCTTTGTTTGAAATTTCTTCTTGAAGTAAGGAGTCTCACCCAAATACAATGGCGAGAACAAAGAAGTCATACTCTTGGAAATATATTCTACCGTCACATGACCATAGGTTATGTAGATAACTTCACAAATACACAAACGTTGACTAAGAGGAGCAATACTTTGCTGGAAATATTATGTCTGGCCCTGTGCCTTTCTACAGAAGGGCAAATAAATGTTAGTAAACCACTCCTTAAAATGGCTCTTAGTTATTTATGCTTTCTTAATGTGAACACCCAATCAGAAGCAAATTAACCTTTGCTAGAAAGCTCTTAGATTTTTGGAGTGGTAAGTAAGTTGCGACTTCAACTTTATATCAACAGTAGCCTGTACTCCTAAAAAAAAAGCGCTAGATGACTTTTGGAAGTAGTAAATCCTAGTGTTAATTTTTCTTCAATAAATAAAAATTCTAACAAGTATGAACTTCTACAAAAATGTATACTTGCTCTGGAGTATAGCCCACTAGCTACTCAGGGTAACCAGACGTAACCTTTGTATCAGAACTAGTAGCTTCACTGATCGTTTATATGTTGTGCAAAATCAGGCTCTTCTAGATATTACTAACCATATGAGATTTTCCATTAGATGTTTCAGCTTTCTTTTTCTGGAAATCATCATAAAACTTTTGGCATTTCTTTCTTAATTACCATTATGCTTATTGGTACACTCAAGCCTGATCATCAATTCATACAAACAACAACCATCCCTCTTTAAGCATCGCATTGAATCATTAAAAAAAAAAAGGACTGGGCAGTTAAGTAACTTCTTTGGCACTTGGCTTAATTTTGTTTCTTTTGTCATATGTTTCCACAGCTGGCATTGCAAATTCTAATGTCTTGGTCATGTGGCTGATTCTTTTCCTCCAGCAGTAAGCCTTTTTAAATTATAAAGTTAAGTCTTTTATGGTTCCTTTTCACATGACTATCTTCAGTCCCATTTGATAGGTTCCTTCCCAATGTCTCGAATTGTAGGTAAATCCAACAGCAGCAGTGATCAACAATTATCCACAATGGATATGTATTAAGAAAAATAGCACCAGGAAAGAACTGCTTTGTGAGAGCAAAAAGAATCATCTTATTCTTTTGGATGTAAGAATGAAAATAAGATAAAAGGGTGAAGGAATTTAGATGGGACAAAGTATTGTATGATTTCTTGCTGAAGGATTACCAGCTTCACCAGTCATACTTCTTACTTGAGTCATAAAAACATCAGATTCTCCCCACACAAACTCCATTGTGTTGATACATAACACATGTAGCTACAGATATAAACAAAATACATACAT
>NC_068990.1:72721743-72726972 GCF_001194135.2 Octopus bimaculoides
ATATATATATATATATATATATATATATATACACACATACACAAATATGCATAAGAAACAAATAGATGCTCAATGTGACCCAAGAAAACATATACAAACACATAAATATTCACAGTGAAAACTTCTGCATCACAGTGTAGGTTTTTGTAGTGATGCATCTACAAACACTTGTAGACACTCACAAAATGTGAGTGTGTATGTGTGTGTGCGCGCGTGCACATGCGTGCATGTAAGTATGACAATTATAGTTTCTAGAATTGCTAGCAAGAACCCCCCCACCCCAAAAAAAAGAAACCTTTAGGCTAAGAAGAAAGATTAGTTTTTAAATTCTTAAAATCCGTGTGAGTCTTTCTAAGAGCAAAATTACAGACCATATCCAGAAATTAGTGGTTATACTTTACAATTCTTCTAACCTAACACAGCCATTATGTGAGTGAGTGTGAAGGTACATGGTCCAGTAGTTAGGGTGTTGCTCTCATGATTGCAAGATTGTGTAATGGATTCCCAGACCATGCAGTGTATTATGTTCTTGATCAAAACACCTCATTTTGTATTGCTTCAGTCCACTCAGGTGTAAATGAATAACCTTGCAACAGTCTAGTTTTCCAATCAGGGGGAATGTTGGCCTATCACCTAGACAGCAAGGTGGCATCATTCGAAAGCTAAAATGATGCAAAACGCATTGTGAGCAGTGATGAATAACAACTTCCAATAATGTGGTTAATCACACGATTATATATTATACATACACACATATTAGTAAATGAATGACAAAAAAAACAGGAGTTATGTTATCACCTTCATCAGCTTAGAGTTGTTCTGGTGATAAGAAATCATGTGCCCAGAGTTGTGTGTTAGTATATTATAAGCAAACTGAAATTTAACAACTGGTTATTGATACATTTATGGCAAAATTGAATATACATATATAGATAACTTCACATATGCACAAACATTATCTAGATGGTTCTGGGTCCTTTTCAACTCAAGGACTCAAGTGTTTCATGACCAGAATTACCTAATTCATAGGCAGAAACAGCATGATATCAATTTGTGAGAAGTCAGAGAATTACATGTGCAATACATTTGACAGGCTTCTGCCAACCCAGTTTCAATCACAGAATATAGGTCAAACTGAAGTTTAACAACTGGCAAAATGGAATATATATATATATATATATATATATATATATGGCTGTGTGGTAAGTAGCTTGCTTACCAACCACATGGTTCCAGGTTCAGTCCCACTGCATGGCATCTTGGGCAGGTGCTTTCTACTATAGCCTTCGGCCGACTACAGCCTTGTGAGTGGATTTGGTAGACGCAAACTGAAAGAAGCCCATCGTATACACATGTGTGTATGTGTGTGTGTGTATGTTTGTGTGTCTGTCTCCACCAGAATCGCTTGACAACCAATGCTGGTGTGTTTACGTCCCTGTAACTTAGCGGTTTGACAAAAGAGACTGATAAAATAAGTACTTGGCTTACAAAGAATAAGTCTTGGGTGGATTTGCTCGACTAAAGGTGGTGCTTCAGCATGGCCACAGTCAAATGATAGAAACAGATAAAAGAATATATATAAAATAGGTTATGTAGATAACTTCACAAATACATCAAACATCATGTGGATGGTACTGAGTCCTTTTCAACAATAAAGATTCAAGTGTTTCATGACCAGAATTACCTGCTTATTATATCAGTGTATCAAGATAATTCATAGGCAGAACCAGCATGACACAATTTGTGAGAAGTCAGTGCCTTTGAATTACATGTGCAATCCATTTGACAGGCTTCTGCCAACCTAGTTTCAATCACAAAATATAGGTCAACCCAAGAAGCTATTGAATGGAAACAAACCAAAGATCTCGTGGTTCCGAAACAAACTTCTTTACCATTCAGCATAAACACCACACGCACACCCACACAATACATGTAACGGAAGCTTAGAAGAATATAATTTGATCTCGATGTAAAGCTATAAAAGTGAGATGATGGTTTTTGTGCTTGTATGTTTTCAAATATGCTGGAGTCTTTCGAACGGCAGTGTGTGATATCCCTTGTAAACTAGCCTACTTAACAAAATAATAATAATAATAACGATGATGATGAAGATGATGATGATGATGATGCTGTGGCAAAGTCAACTGTGAAAAACAGGGCACTAGTTCACCTTGATGTTGGTGCAGACACACCTCCTAGTCCATTGACCACTTGCAAGGAGAAAAATTACTCAAGTTCATGCAAGACAGGATGTCCCTTTTAATGTTTCCCTGACCTCAATTTTAACATACATACACTACATGAATTTGATTGGGTGTAAAGTAGGTAAGGTGGGAGAGGCCAAGATAAGTGAACAGTAGGGGAGGGACACTTAGAGAACTGGTAGGGGAGGGCCAGTAATAGAAATAGAAATAAAAGAGTGTGTGTGTGTGTGAGAGAGAGAGAGAGAGAGAGAGAGAGAGAGAAAGAGAGAGAAAGAGTAAAAAAAGAAAAGATGAGAAAAAGAAAAAGCTTGCAAAACCTCCCCAAATGTCAAATAATATGAGTAATGTGAAGATTCCAGCAAAAGAATTCAGTGAAAATTTGATAATGAAACCATGTCAACTATTGAAGTGACAATGAAATCAGCTATTCAGAAACCTAACTCATATGAAAGTAACAGAAAAAAAAAAGACATCAGAAAAGCCTAAGTTGTATCATTATTATTACTATTATTATTATTATTATTATTATTATTATTATTATTATTCTCTTTTTTTTTTCTTTTTTTTTTTGAAAGGAAGAAAAAAAAGAAAGGTTTCTAACAGATAACAACTGGCAGTTATATTTAATTAGATACATGATTGATGAAGTAGAGTTGTACAAACGATAACAGAAAGCAAGGAACAACACCCAGGGTTTACTTTTAAATACTAAGAGAGGATTAAAAAAAAAAGGTTTCTTCTTTTTTGTTTTAAATCTCATTTTTTTTTTTTTTATGAACCCCTAATGGATGAAAGAAACTCAAAAATCACCTGCATGTATATATATAAAAATAAAACATGTAAGAAATCTAATACAAACTAATATGAATCAGGGAGAGTGAGAGGGAGGCAGAGAAAGAAAGATGCAGTACAAAATACTGCAATACACTTATGTGCAGTCACATAAAAAAGAAAAGTCTTGTAAAATCTCCGGGAATATAAAACTGAGGAACTAATTGAGTGAAATTTGGTCGATGGAAACTGTATAGAAATCTGTATGCGTGTGTGCATGCAGAAGAGGTGTGCATGCGTATCTGTCCAAGTGTGTGATTTGCGTTCACACATTGCTTATGTCTCCCATAAACAGAACATCCAGCAGCGTTTCAACATGCAAAGGCATGGAATAAAGTACCATACACAATAAATAAAGGCTGGTATCATCAGAAAGGGCATCCACTGATAGAATTACGATTCAAGAAATGTTATGCAGCCCATGCGAGGATGGATGGAAAACAAAAAGGGGAATAAAAATAAAATGAACCACACACACACACACACACACAGAAAGAAAAGAAAAAGTCAAAGAAGTACGTTTTTACTATAATGATAATAAGCAAGTGAAGTTTTGTGGAGCAGCTACAATACAAAATAACTACATTTAAAATTTTCTAAAATATTACCACTTCAATTCATTTGAGTAAAAACTCTTCAAAGTGATGCCCCAGCATGGCCACAGTCTAATGACTGACACAAGTAAAAAGATAAAGGATAAAAATATCACTGTTATGCTTTGCTGTAAAACTGACGATTGCCTGGCATCTACTAAAATGCAAATGCCAATAAGATCGAACTTCAGATACAGAAACATTTGGTACACCTGCACATCTATATAGCTGTATGTACACCTCTACTGTAATAAGTTAAATAAATGTATACATACAAATACAAAGCATAATTGGTCAGGTTAAGATGCCGAACAGCTGGGAACATGGTGCTGAGTTCAAATTCTATTGGAACCATGATGTTTTGCCCTCAAACAATGCAGATAACTCTGCTTCCTATAGCTCGCCTGACAATAAGTGGGTGCATAGACGTTAAAAGGTGGTGGTGGAGAGATTCCAATCATGTAAATCCATGCACGGACATGATTTCTTTATAAGGATGAACACAAATGTGTGTGTGCGTAGTTTTATTTATAATATATATATATATATATATATATACATAAACATAAGTCCTTTTCCAACTTGTAGAGAAATTAAAAATATGTATTTTGTGATAGTCCAATTTGAATTAATTCCTTCAGCTCCACTTTTATGAATATGCATGTGTTTAAACATCCATTTTCATTATTTTCTAGGGAAAAGCAGCAAGCTGGCAAAATCATTAGCATGCCGGACAAAATGCTTAGTGGCATTTCACCCATCTTCAAGTAATGAGTTCAAATTCTAACAAGGGTAGCCTTTCCATAAAATAAGTACCAGTTGAACATTGGGGTTGATGTGACTTTCACTACCCACCAAAATTTCAAGATTTGTGCATATAGAAAAAAAAAATTATTCTGTCTATGGAGAGAGGTAAGAATTAAGAAATCTTTCTGGTTTCCACCAGATAGTTGAGGCTGATACAGTCGAGTTTTGTCGGATAAAATAATGGAAAAGAGGGCCCAAAGAGTTTCAGATGGTTGTGGTTTGAGGAAAGCTTTTAATACAGAATCAAACTGGTGCATGAGGTAAAGAGCAAAGGTAATGATAATAGTTGAGGAAAATGCAGCAGTAAAATGGATTGGGTTGGACACCAAACAGTATACATGGTCGTATTTTACACACTGATTATAATAACGGTAGAAAAGATAGAGAAAAGAACACACCATGATTGTGTGTTTACAGCTGTAACATGTCAGTGATCAGATGGGTTGCCAATCAGTTAATTGGGTCACTTTTTTTGAGGTTGTTGTTGCTGCTGTTCAGGATGCAACCTGGAATACTTTTGAGCATGAGGTAGCTGAACTATTCTAGAAATGTGAGCAATACACTAATGTGGGGGTACACTTCAGCCTAGCAGGGAATCAGAAAAACCCAAGATCTTAAGTACTTATGTACATATAGAGCTGCTGAAGTATTTACACACACACACACACACACAAAGAGTCTATGAATGTGCATATAGTTTCATAGAAACTATTAAGTGTGTGTGTGTGTGTATATCTCATATATTATTTGTATTATTATATACATACATATATATATATATATCTATATATATA
>NC_068990.1:72727122-72731177 GCF_001194135.2 Octopus bimaculoides
TATAGCATTCACACTAATGCATTCAAGAACACTGTGTATTGATGGGTGTAAAAATATATATGAAATAAATGTATGAATATATAATCATCACCAGCATTTAACACACATTTTCTATCCTGGCATGTGTGTGTGTGTGTATACAGACACACACACACACACACAGAAATACATAGATAGATAGATATGTACACACACAGAAGTTCATAGCTTTTATTCAATAAAAAAAAAAAAATCACCATATAAGGGATGATCAAGTTGTTTCATGAAAACTCTTCAGAATGTCAAATGAGAATGCTATAAAAATGAATGTGAAAGAAGTGAAGTTAAAATGGTAATCACTATCAGAGTATTATTATTATTACACACACATACAATAAATATATGCATGTGCATGTGAATATTAGGGCTGTACCAATCTGATTTGGCAAGGTTTCTACAGCTGGATGCACTTCCAAACACCAACCACTCCAAGAATGTAGTGGGTGCTTTTTATGTGCCACTGACATGTGGGCCAGTCAGGCGGTACTGGCATTGGCCACAACAATGATTTCACTTGACACTCTCTCTCTCTATATATATATGCTTATATGTATTTAAATGATTTAAGGGACACAGGCTCAAACACAGAAACATATATAATACATCACTCAAGTATAAAGATTTTCCTCTTTCTGATGAAGAGCCATGCTCAAAACACCATTTCTGTTCCTATTTTACCATCTAAAACCTCCACTGAGTGTCAACCTAATACATTCAGTGTGTACATCTATTTGACTTTTGTTGTTTTTTCCTGTTTTTACTTTTGATTTGCCTACATACATCCATACACACACACACACACACACATTTTGATAAAGATAGCTATGGCCGGTTCATAGGGTTACCCAGGGTTTCGCGTCCATAAAATGCTTTGCTTTACATATGTCTCATCAGACCCTAATAGCTAGCCATTAGTGTGTGCTTCTCTTTTGGATTCATGATTTACTAATGATATATATATATATATATATATATATCTGCCAAATGCATATACACACACATGTGACAAGCTTCCACACAGTTTCCCTCTACCAAATTCCAATCAAAGTACAAAGTACTGGTCAACCCGAGGCTACAGTAAATGACATTTTCCTAAGGGGCCACACAAAGTGGCTGATCCCAAAACCATGTGGTTGCAAAATGGCCTTCTTAACCACGAGTCCAGTTGAAGGATCATTCTACCTACTTAAGAAGTCATGAAAGATAACAATATTTATAACCATCTGAGAAGTAATCTTTAAAAATTAACCAAGTTGCAACCTCATGTAAAACAATAAAATTTTGGCATGACAACATCGAATAATGAAACAAATGACTTTTTTTGTTGTTGTCATTTTTGTTTTGTTTTTTAAATACCTGATCATAAGATCAAAGATGATGGTGATGAAGAGAGCAACATGTGTCCATTGAATTGTTGGATAAATTAAAGTTGCTTAGAGTTATAAGAACAAACGGTTCACAGCGATCATGTTTCTAAATTCTAAAGAGAAAGTTTAGTTGTCTTCATACGACTTTCGTTTTTCTTTTCAACATTTCTCAAGAGATGAGAGAACTCTTAGACTTTCAACTTTTAGTTACCAGTGTCTGCATACTTTATATCCTCTGGAAATAAGTAACTTTTCAATTAGCACCAAATAACCTAAGCCTTCAGGCTGACTACTTTGCATTATGGTTCTAATTGCTCTTAGCATAAACCTCACAACCTTACATCTCATTTCTACTTGAAAATTGAGTCTTAATGCTTATTCAATAAATCACTTTTAACATTATTTGATTGAATATTCTATTATTACTACTACTACTACTACTACTACTACTACTACTACTACTACTACTACTATCATTATTACTTGGAGGAGGGAAAAAAGACTTGTCTTTTTTTTTTTAATATAAATTGAAGTAGAAAATCTGTCAGAGTTGAAAGAAATTTACAATAACAAATTTTTTTTTAATACCAACTTGCCAAAGGTCATCCTTATTTCTTTGACACAAACTCCCTCCACATTTTAAAAGTGTACTTTAAAAACATGCCAACATAATTTTAAGTAAAAAGACAAAGACCTTTTGTTAAGTTACGTTCTTAAAAACACCAGCTTAATAATGACTTTGTCATTTTCTTTATTAAATTTCTTCAAATTCTTGAATATTTTCAAAATTAGTTGAAGTACATAGGCAGTGTTTTGCCTTGGAAATATACTCTTTTATTCTTTTACTTGCTTCAGTCATTTGACTGCAGCTCTGCTGGAGCACCTCCTTAAAGGGTATTTTTTCTTAGCTGAAGAAATTGACCCCAGGACTTATTCTATGTAAACATAGTACTTATTCTATTGGTCTCTTTTGCCAAACTGCTAGATTATGTGCTGTAAACACACCAACATCAGTTGTCAACCGATGGTGAGGGGACAAACAGACAGACACACACACACACACAAATATATACATGTAAAAAGCACCCAGGCTTCTTTCATTTTCCGTCTACCAAATTTACTCACAAGGCTTTGGTTGACCCAAGGCCATAGTAGAAGCCACTTGCCCAAGGTGCCATACAGTGGGACTGAATTCGAAACAATTTTTAGTTGTTGCAGTCATTAGACGGTGGCCAAGCTGGGGTACTGCCTACAAGAATGAATCAACCTAATTCCTTAAGTCAGGTACTTATTGTATTGGTGGTCTCTTTTAATAGTCATGGGGACATGCACATTAACACTGGTTGTCAAGCGGTGGCAGGGGAGACAAACACAGACACAAACACACACACACATACATATATGACAAGCTTTTTTCAGTTTTTGTCTCCCAAATCCACTCACAAGGCAAGAGGCTATGGTAGAAGACACTCGCCCAAGGTTTCACACAGTAGGACTTGAGTCTGGAAATGTGGCTGGAAAACAAACTTCTTACCACACAGCCATGAACGAGAAAAAATAAAATAAAACAGAGACATTCATTGACATGGTAGATTCCCAGCATTGTCAGCATGTTCAAAATCAGTATGACCTATTCAGCCAGATCTGGCTGCAGCAGGCCCCTTTTTTTTTTATTAATTAAAAAAGATATTTTTCATTTTGCTCTTGCAATGTGTTTTCCTAACATTGTAATCAGCAAAGATTTCACCTCTGACTGAATTATTGTCTTTTTATCAGTCATTAAACCAGAAGCAACTAATAAACTAGATATTTCATAAGAATTAGTTAACCCACTTTCAGTCCTGGCTAGTCTTTCAGCACTGAGAAAATGACTTGGCTAACAGATGTCCCTGAATAATTAATGGAACATGAAGTAATACTGAAAAGGCATTTAACTGCAATGAGGTCAGTAAGCTACAAACACATTGTTGAACTTGTCTTGATGCATGGTACAACAAAAGTAATGTAGTTAATTATTATTATTATTATTATTATTATTATACTAAAGTGGCGAGCTGGCAGAATCAATTAGCAAGCCAGGTGAAATGCTTAGTGGTATTTCGTCTGCCGTTAAGTTCTGAGTTAAAATTCCACCAAGGTTGACTTTGCTTTCATCCTTTCAGGATCAATAAAATTAGTACCGGTTACACACTGGGTTGATGTAATTGACTTAATCCCTTCCCCCAAATTTGAGACTTTGTGCTTCCAGCAGGAAGGATTATTACTATTATTATTAAGGTGATGAGCTAGCGGAATCGTTAGCCCACTGGACAAAGAGCTTAGGAGCATTTTGTCCATCTTTATGCACTGAGTTCAAATTTCACTGCCGTCAACTTTGCTTTTCATTCTTTCGGGGTCAATAAAATAAGTACCAGTTGAGTACTGGAATCAATGTAATCAACTAGCCCCCTCCCCACAAATTTCTGGCCTTGTGCTATAGTAGAAAGGATTATTATTATTATTATTAAGGCAGTGAGCTGGAAAAATCATTAGCAGGAGTGGCTGTGTGGTCCGAAGCTTGCTTCTCAACCACATGGTTCCGGGTTCAGTCCCACTGTGGGGCACCTTGGGTAAGTGTCTTCTACTATAGCCTTGGGCCGACCAAAGCCA
>NC_068990.1:72731187-72753004 GCF_001194135.2 Octopus bimaculoides
GTTCAGTCCCACTGCGTGGTACCATGGGCAAGTGTCTTCTACTATAGCCTATATATATATGTATGTATGTGTATGTATATGTTTATGTGTCTGTGTTTCTCCCCCCAACATCGCTTGACAACCGATGCTGGTGTGTTTACGTCCCCGTAACTTAGCGGTTCGACTAAAGAGAACGATAGAATAAGTATTAGGCTTAGAGTGCATAAGTCCTGGGGTCGATTAGCTCGACTAAAAGGCGGTGGTGCTCCAACATGGCTGCAGTCAAATGACTGAAATGAGTAAAAGAGTATACCCGACAAAATGCTTAGTGGCATCTATTTCAACTTTGTATCCCGAGTTCAAATTCCATCAAAGTCAACTTTGCCTGTCATCTTTTCAGACAATGAAATAAGTACCAGTTGAGCAGTAGGGTTAATGTAATCAACTAGCTTGTTCCCTGCAAATTTCAGGCCTTGTGCCTGTAGTAGGACTTTTTTTTCTTTTTTTCCCTCCCTTATTGGCAAAGGAAGCTACAGATATTGACTAACATACATAATGTTTATACAGTTAGCAAGTGATTATATAGTTCACAAAACCCTGTGTATAATGAAACTGACTGAGCTGAAGACAAGGCTTCTTGGTTTAGTAACATTAATAAAGAAGGTTGTCTATTAAATTATCTAACTAATGTGCATGTTGGAATGAATCAGAAAAAAAAAACATTAAAATTTACTGAAGGCGTTAGAGGAGTTGGAATCAAGTTGATGAAGGGTGAATGGAGGAAAGAAGATCCATCAGGATTTACGAAATGCATTTTGGACAGAAGAATAAAAGTAAAATAACCAGTGTGTGTGTGTGTGTGTGTGTGTGTATGTGTGTGTGTGTGTGGTGGTGGCTCAACCATCATTTTATGTCCACCTTCTATGCTGACATGGATTGGACATTTCAATGTCATGCTTCACAGTGTTGTATATAGTTTAAATGATCGTTTCAATGGCTGGATGCCTGTTCCAACACCAAATATTTTAGTGTACTGGATGCGCACTTATTCGTGGGACACTGACACTAAATTGATCATCTTGGAACTAGGCAAGACTAAAGAACCAACACAACTTAAAGGAGAATAGGAGGGGGAGAGAGAGAGAGAGAGAGAGAGAGAGAGAGTGAGAGAGAGAGAGCAATGATTTAGGTGAAGAGATGGCAGGTGAAATAAGATGAAAATAACAGCTTCATTGTTATGAGAGGATGATAGGGGAGAGAGTAACAAAACAGACACTTTTGGGAGGGGAAGTATGTAAGTGGACAGGGAAAAGAAGAGGAGAAATATAAAGGGCTAGTGAGAAAGAGAGAGGACAGAGTAGAAAGGGCAGTGGGGTGCATGTGTTCGTGTGTGTGTGTGTGTGTGTGTATGTATATATATATATATATATATATATATATATATATATATATATATATATATATATATATATATATATATATATATATATACACACACACACACACACATAACCATTCAATGTTTAAAAAGTTGTTTTATAGATACTTCTTCCAAAATTCCTATTTTGCTTTTCGCACATTAACTTGTGTAGGTTAAACTATGTAAAATATTAGAGAAAGGGATCTGTTTCTTGCAACACATACCAATACATATATTTAAAGCAAAACTTTTTCAGGGGCCCTCAAAAAACTACTGTGGATCCACAATTTACTATTTTGTTGCATAGACTTCCAAAAATCTTATATGGGCCCTCAGGGAGGCGCCATATGGATTCCAGTTGAGAACCACTGCTCTAGAGTATAAGTTTTACTATTATAGATTTATAATGAAAGCAACTTGTCAGGCATTGGGGATAACACCCTTATGAATTACTTGCTTCAATGATCAGCTCCAAGTTTACCTACCCTGAAGGTATTGTTTTTCTATTTTCTTTTTTGGTCCAACTTGACAATGCCAGTTAATGGCCCTGCCAATGGCTTTACCATTTTCATCTTCCTCATAGCTTTGTTTACTGTAACTTTTCCAGTGTATAAAACTATGCCTGACTTTCTGATTGCATTCACTAAACGAAGAGTTTTCTAATATCTGACTTGGTGCCCCTTACCCCACCCTGCCACCATACCACTCCGCCTAATATGTTTTTCATAATAAAACTACTACTCAGCTTTCTTTCTTTCTTCTTTTATTTTTTGTCACCAGCACTTCAACTTTTATGGTGATCATCTTACGATTCACACACTTTCTCAAAGTTACACAAAACGATGGCTTTTATAAGAAACATAGAGAAAGTATATGGAAATAACATATTCACATTGTTTGCATTGATGGCTGAGAAATAGTAAAAATAGAGCACATATGTATTCTAGCACAAAACAAGTAGAAGTTTTATATTTATAATGCTATTTTTGATTTGAAAAGCTTCTTATTTTAATATCAGGTGTGAGCCTGTCAGTCACCAAGATTTTCATGACTGCAAAAACACAAAACAAGGAATTTTCTTTTCTAATTTTTATTAATAATTTCAAAAGTCATTAACATATATAAAGCATATAACTATGTTAAGATAATCTAGAAGATAGTGTACGTAATATTGTAAATGTGAGACAGTATTGAATGTTTGACCGAGGCAGAAAGGACCTCCTTACCTTCACAAGGCATGATCTCCAAAACAAAACATTTTGAGAAGTTACGTAATCCATTTAAGCTATGAATCTTGAAAAGTTCACGACTTACCTAAAGAAAATGGAAAAAAAAAAAAAAAATTAAAGTAAGATATTACGTATATTATTAAGTCTACTGAACTAATTATTAATTAATATGAAATCACCAGTATTTGTCAAGGGGGAAAAATGAGTTATTTAAATAGTGCATTTTAACAAAATTCTTCAAGTGATAATTACATTTATTCATGGGAGAGAATTTGTGTACTGAGGAAATTTAAAAATGGAATACTTATAAAATCAATATCAAACATGTGATAGATAAATGATAGATAGGCTGAGAGAAAGAAGGTCACGAGTACAATTGTAATGGTCACACCACTACTCACAGAAATAAAAAAAACAAAAAAGAAAAGTTCAAAACATCAAAGATGATGATGATGATGATCATCATCATCTAATGAATTCTAGCTACATTACATGATTAAGCATTAATTGAAAGGTGGTATTCTAATACAGTTTAGAGTACTAGAGAAAGACTGTTTTTTAAATATACAAAAAATAAAATAAAACCAATTAAATTAAGTAGAAAGCAGCCAGCTCCTACTCCCAAATATTCAAAATATTACCAAAAATAAGAAAGAAAATTAAACATACAGATCTTTTGCTTTGATTTGCAATCACTAATACTCAGTATTTTTATTCCTTGGAATAGCAAAATTGTAGAGTATGTATGTAAATTTTGAAATACTCACTCATTTCTAAAACTGATGCCAACAGTCCAAAATGTAACTTTATTAGCAATAACAACTTGTTTCAGATGTTTATATGTTTCACAATAACAATTTGCTCAATAATCTCAAACAGTTATATAGATTCAGCATTGATGAGAGCTTGTATCAGAAATACTTTTAGACTGTCTGCATTGCATTGAAGGGTTTGTGTTGTTAGACATAGCCATATATCTTAGTTTAGTTAAACAGGTACCAGTTCATCTGCAATAGGCAAGTCTCATATGGAGAAGGGCTAGTTAGTTTTCACACACTTAAGAGTAGGAAATATACAGCTAATAGAATTAATAGCATGTTTTAAAGAATTCTCAACATAATGTAAAGCTTATTGTTGGAAGTAATGAGAGCACTGTAAAATTAATGGATTCATCATGTACTTCATGCAAGAACTACACTCTGATAGAGTGTATTGGTATATACTCTGCCATACTGGCTTGCCCTGAGTATACTACATGAAGATAAAGCTTCAGTTACACTTCAGAAACTTAGGGAGTTGTGGAACTCACTACTACTGGCATCACGCTTGATTGATTCTTACAGCTTGTAGTAAGATGAACTAACATTTTGCATGTTATATAGGGTTCATTTCTCCCTCTCATTCTATCTGTCTCTCTTGACTAATCTACAATTCCCTTGCTGAAAACTGAAATAATTATTCTCTGTTACTCAGTATGAATATACTCAATAACTATTTTAAAACCCACCTAATTAGTTACAATCTAAGGCAATAAATTGTTTAATTGAATTATTCACTTTGCTTGATTACATCAAATTTTTGTTTTCTTTATCCCCCCCCCCCATCATTCTATATTTAGTTGAATTAAATTAAAAGATAAACTTGAATAAAATGCTACCTAACTTCCAAAAGTTGATAGGTACTTTACACAAAACAAAAATATCTGAACGCATTTCCATATTTTTCATTATTTATTTAAAATTATGTTTGAAATCTATTTTAATTAAATTGGCAATAATTTATTGCAAATAAGGAGAAAATATAAAGAAATCAGAGCAGAATAGATTAATGTGTGGAATCAGTTACAAAAATTGATTTAAAAAATAAACAGGAGGAAATTATGCAGATCTAAATTAACCCAAAGGAATTTAGATACAACAGATAAAAGAAAACTTGCACTATATATTTTCATAAATATCATTTAAGCTCACATTTAAATAGTGTATAATGCAAAACTAGAACAGATTATATCTTTATGTATGTTAGTAACAACAATCGATGTTATAAATATCATAAATTGTCTCTTTATGTTTTAATATTAATCTAAGAGCTTGATTTTTTTTTTATCTAACTGTTTAGACATTTTTAACACACATAAGGGATTATTTTGAAATATTTCTAAATCTAATTAGATTAAATTCTAAAATCATCAGAATTGGTAAACAAACAAAAACAAGCTAAAACCATTTTCAAGTTTAAGACTGATTTATTCTTTGTATGCTTACTTATAATAGGCTTTGTTTGCTAAGGTTTAGTAGACACCGAAAATAAAATAATAAATGACTGTTCATTTTCAGAAATTACAAGAACTGATAGCTGATAAAAGAGAACCAGAAGGCTGTCTATTGCAGGTAGCTTTTCCTGTGGGTGGTAATTAACTCAGTTGAGTACAGCAAGCTAAAAAGAAGTGCTGATTCTGCCCTGCAGCAGTGAATTAATTATACGCCTTGCAGCACCAACTAAGAACTAAATGGACACATAATAGTAATGTCAGTAGTAGCAAAGGAATCACTAAATCCCTCAGCTATTGCAGCTCGCCTAAAAATAAAAATAATAATGATAAAAAATACCATTAATATAATTTACAATGCAAAGAAGTTGTATTCGGAATATTATAATAATTTCAGTTCAAATATAAAGTATGCTTACTTGTAAATTGCTTTTTCAAGGTCGTTCAATGAATATTTTTCTCCATACTTCACCCCAGTCCCATACATATTGAAATATCTACCAAGAATGTCTAATATCTTTTTAATCAATGAAATACATATTCAAAAGTAACTCTAAGTAGTTTTGTAAATATCAAAACAAATGGTATTCTTATGGAGCAGTGCCAGTCAAATATAGCAAGTGAATTATTTTTGCCCCAGCAACAGCCTTTTCTAATTTTAGTGATATTGATCTTATATATATATATATATATATATATATATGCTATCTAGCTATATAACTAAATGAACAGTTATTTATGGAAAAAAAGAGATGACTGTGTTCTTTTTTTTTTGTTTTTTAAAAAAGCTATGCATTCTTCATCCATCCACTAATAATGGAGCTCTGTAGTAATAGTTAAGATAATTATCAAATAATATTTTAATTTGTTGTCATTAGATCATCTCAAAATTCCTTTAAGAACACTGCAATTTCTTTACCAATTATGATCTTTATAATCAGAGTCAGCATTGTCCACTAGATAAACCAAATATCATCTCTAGCGTTAACACAAACTCAGATGAAATTTCTAAATCTATATAGGCAAAATATAAATAGATAAACTTTTTAGACAAAACAAAACAAAAACAAAAAGATGATAAATAAAATATACCAAATGTCTTGATAATGGCTTGTAGGTATAGTAGAAGACTAGTTTCTATCTTCCTATATTTAATCTTTTTTCCAATTAAAATGAAATAAAAATGTAACATTTTGCTAAGAGCACTACATACACTTAATCTACTCTCATGTATAATATTCAATTTTCATATGGGCTAAGAATCCATTTCATAATATGATCTAGTTTTAGATAAAATATTTATCCATGGTTATACAGCTGCAAATGAGTAGCAACTTAGTCTTCTGAAGTGACAATAGATGAAAGAATCAATGAGTTTATCAATCAATTTTTGAATATTTACAAATAAGCTCACTACAAGATTACATTTAAAACACATTTTTCTTTACCTCTTTTTTTCATTTATTAAATGGTTATTCTGAGCCCGACTTATCTTTCTGAATATCATTATTGGAACCAACATTTTATTTTTTTATTTTTTATATTGAGTATATAGAGACATTTTTATTATTTTTTCTACTTTCAAAGCATCAACTATGGTGAGAATCCCAATATCTTCTTTCACATGACACCAGTTGACTGATTCCCATAAGCATAAATGATGCTGCATTCCACAGTAATCTCATATGTGTGTGTGTGTGCACACGTGTGTATATATATTTGTAAATAGTAAGGGATTACTCCAAACATTAACTAGTTTGCTCTCAGTTAGGAATTTAAAATAAGTAATTCAATAGTTAATATATAAATCCAATAATATTCTCATAAAATAAGAATTTAGAAATGTATTCCATTGGATATATATATTGTTAAACAATGTCAATGTATGTATCATTTCTTTGTTACTGTTCTGCAAATGCCACAAGTATATGTTGTGGTTCTATCTTCCTTGGAGTTACTATTCGTACTATTTTACAGTAACTTCTAGTCCTATGTTACTGCTCTCAGAAACTTTGTGCAATAGTACCACTATACCTCACATTCACCAACCAAATCATAAGGTTTCATAGCTGGATACATATATATTGATGAAACATATACAATAACATTATTATTGTTCATTCACATCTTCAAATATATAGTGAATGCATGTATATTGGATATGAATATGGATGTGTGTGTGTGCTGGAGGTCTGGTTTGTTTGAAAGTGATTGCTCAAATGTCCATGCTGGTCTCTAAAAAACTAATGAAGTTAGAAAGTAAAAACATTTTGTATCAATAACCATAAAACAAAAGAAGAAAAATAACTTTTTCTTCCCTTTTAAACAGTTGCTTTTTCAGAAGTTTCTTAGTAAATAAATATCCAGCTTTATTTAACATGTCATATACTGTTAGAACATTCACAGTATAAAGTTTTAGTTTCAAATTGCAGTTATGTTTATTTCCAACAAGCAGCAAATAGGCAATACTATCAGATTTATAAATAATTTAAGCTTATTGCATCTGTGACCATAAAATATTTCAGCACTTATTCTAGAAATAACAGTCACATCTCTTTCCAATCATACTCTGTCTTAAAGAAACAATGACACATTACATAATATGGTCCTGAATATTTGAATAAGAGATGAGACAGTCATGGATGGAATGCATTTGATGAGCTCAAACATAGCTGCCTTGGGGTTAGAATCATTATTTTAGTCACCCTCCATTTGCTAGAAATTATCTTCTTCAGGATTCAGTTTTTTTTTTAACCCTTTAGCATTCAGATATGTGCAATGACATCAACCTCAATTTTACATGTCTTTTTTTCTTTTCTCTTGTTCATGTTAGACCAAGGATTATGAATGTTCAATTTTACAGCCAAATGCCCTTCCTGGTATCAAATCTTACCAAGTTTATAAGTATCTTTATTCTTCTAATCTTGACACATCCATGTTGCTGAGCAATTTGGAGAAACAGGCGTTTTAGACCAATTGGCATCAGATTAGCAATTGGCTTTTTCTTCTTTATTGAAAATGGAATTCGTGCTTATACAAAAAATAAACAAAACACAGTTGTCCATGCAGAAGACAAACAAAAATATTCACACACACAAACAACAGGCTTCTCTCTGCCAATTTCATTCTCAAAGTATTTGTCAGCCCAAAGTTAAAATAGAAGGCACTTACTTGCCCAAAGTGCCATGCAGTAAGAGGTTAGAGGTTAAAGGCAAGGTTCGTCTGAATATATATTACAAATGAAGGGAAATAGCTTTGATTACAGTTCTTCACCTTAAACAATATTTAAACAATAAGCTCACTTAATCCTATGTCAAAGGGTTAATATGTGCAGGTTATTCTTGATGTCTACTTTAGAATTCAGTGCACTATGTGTGTGTGTGTGTGTGTGTAGCATAGTTTTTATGGCTGGATGCCCTTCATAACACCAACCACCCCAGAGAGTGGGCTGAGTGCTTTTTATGTGGCACCAGTACAAGCCATGCCAAAACAGACACAGAAATATGGTGCAGTCTTCTGCCTGGCCACCTCCTGTCAAACCAATGATCACACACACATGAACAGACTACTTTTAAGAGACTAGTCTTAATGTTTCTTAATATACTTGATAAAGGAAACCCAAATATGAAATGGGAGCTTCTTGAATTGGAAGTAAAATTATGTCCATGGTTTATTCCATCTCTCGCTCAAAAGTCACTGTAGCTACTTATCTTACAAAGTTATAACTCAGTCCTCTACTGTCAATAGCAGCAGCATTATATTATGTGTTTCATTTTCTGGAAGTTATATTCCTTTTCAATGTAGCTGAGTAGAATTCACAACTTAATCACTTTAAGGAGTGTACAGAGCCTACAAAACTGCTATATATCACTAAATTTGAATGAACTGAGTAAAGATCAACATTTATAAGAGCTGAGAGAAGTTTAAAGATATAGTGCTGTGAAAACAAATACTGTATACTAGTTTATATTTGAGAACATTGCTTGTGAAAAGCAGGGAAGTGTGTATGAGAAATTTTAAAAGATTTACATAGGTCTCAAGATTAAAGACAAACTCAAGCAATGTATATCTCAGAAAATTATATATCAATTAAAATGAATTAATACAATAATACCAATCAAAGTTGTATCAGCAAGCTTGCTAGTTTTGTAAAATACAGTAGAATGAAGAATATAAAAATGAAGAAAATGTATATAACACTCTAAGTTTTAGCATGCTTCTGATTTTAATGCTTTTAATTTTAGGGATAAAATTTGGAAAAGAAAAAAGTAAAATATTATTTTTTGCCATTTTCAGCCTTTTGATTGTGGGTATGCAGAATTAACTAAGAAAAATGATATATAAAACCATCCACATAAGCAAAATGATATTTAAGAATGAAAACAACTTATTTTAATGTACCATATTTATTTATCACCATTACTATTTATTCTTCTGGTTTTATCATAATAAAATCCCAGACAAAAAAAAAATTTTTCTGTGTACAATATGCACTGATGTATGGAAAAAAGAGTTTAGTGAGATTTATTGTAATTGCTGTATAAAATACAGTAAACAAATCCCCATATCTAATAATCAAAACAAAAAGTAAATTCAAAATTGACCTTTAAACTTTAATGGCATAGGCTTTAAAAGTGCACCTGCTGTAAAATCAACATTGTGGAAATCACACAATCACGTTTTTACAAAATTCTCATGAAAATCAATTCCGTTTAAATAAGTTTATACTCAAAATTTACTGTTCAATTTGTATAGTGATGCACACATTGTTGTGTTGTCATTGAAAAACAAAGTATTTATAGTTTAAGCATGGATATTTTTTTAAAGATCCTTTCTA
This sequence comes from Octopus bimaculoides, assembly GCF_001194135.2. NCBI lineage: Eukaryota > Metazoa > Mollusca > Cephalopoda > Octopoda > Octopodidae > Octopus > Octopus bimaculoides. Next base: position 72,740,922 of record NC_068990.1, read on the forward strand.
ACATTTTTTATTATGCATTCAAAGTTTTTTTTTGTTTTTTTCTCTCTCTTAATCAGTCTTTAAACTTTTAAGTTTTGAATACCAAACACTCAGGGACCAGGCAAGTTTTTTTTTTCTTCTATCTCATGTTTTGTGTGTAATTTTGTGAGATATACTTTGACTATGAACATAGTATCTATTTATAGTACAAGTTTCTATGTAGGCAAGAAAACTAAAATACAGCATTCTTTTGCTACCAATGTCAATTTTATTTCTGATTACTTCATATCAACAGTTATAAGCAAAATTTTGCTGTATTTAACCTTGCATTGAGTGAGGTTATTTCCTATTCTACTCCCCTTTCCTCCATATATAAAGTCAATATAAACATAAGTATAAGAAAGTGATGTACAGAACTCCATACAAAATATACAGAAAAATAACCCTCTTCAATATTTTGGTTGCCCTAATCATAAACTGAAATATTCTTAAGAAAACATTAACAGTAGACAATACCCCAACCATTATATGGTGTAAAACTGTTCAGCTGAGTGAGATGGTAATATTGAAATTAGATCAACTTCTAAGAGTCAAGCAATTCTTGACACCTGCTGATTTTATTAGTTAACTTACTAATATTCCATTATAGGCTTTGAAACTGTGAATAGTAGACAGCTGCCTAGATACCTTTTAACAGGTAAACATTTCATGTTCCTGTGAGTTCTCCAGTAAGAGATTAATGCTGTGGATCAATGATAATTTCTTGACAAATTCAGTCTACAGACTCATTTCAATATTCAATATATAAAACTGCATCACAAATATTGCCAGTACCTTTGGGAGAGGTTGTCAGCAAACCTTTTTTTCATTCCCCAAAACAGAGAATAACTTTTTGTTACCATATTTCTGTTGAAAGACACCGCATTTGTTTCAACTGATTTTGAAAATAATAAAGAATTTAGAAAGACATCTGTCATTATTAAGCAGGTGCTTGGTACATAAATTAACTTGATATTTTGATGAAAGGTTTAAATTTAGGTCACTTCAAAACAGGAATTTTGCACGATAGAATCAAGGACAGCCTCTGGTTGGTTGGTATCAAAAGAGTTAATGCCTACATCAAATATATTGTTTGTAGCAGGGTCAAGTCACAAACAGCTCTCTATCAAAGTTACACTTCTAATAAATTGTGGTCATCAAAAAAGAAAAGAAAGTTTTCAGGTATAAATATTTCTTAGGCTGCCTAAAGCAGGCATATTATGAACTTCATCAGCAGCCATGTCTTGCCTGAGAAGAATTTGTAAATAAAAATCCAGATGGAAAGCTATAGAAAACCTAGGAGGGATCAACAATTATGCTTTAGATATATATAGCTATATGATGAAATATTAATTACATTCTTCAAAATTTAATGATTATACTAATGGAAGACACTTAGAGAGAGAGGAAAGAGAATGTCAGTGGTGAATGACAGGTATGTGAAAGCTGAATTAATAGTAATATAGTTGATAAAGATAGAAGATAATATTGATGATATGGCAGTGTATTCTAACAGGTGTCACTTCATTAGAGCCTTACAAACACATTAAAAAATTCCATAGGTGTATGTGTGAGTATTACATGTACGAAAAAATGCCCCTCAAAAATATCAGGACATAGGAAAATTTTGGAATATTTACTTGACACATCAAGAGAAATCTAACAGTTTTAGTTACTAACCACTTTATCAGTCTCTGTGGAATTGAAGACAGTTATTCATTGAGTCACACAACATATGGCAGTTGTTGACATCACATACCAACTATCTGTTGAATTGCCATGAACTCCCAAGTGATTCAATATCTCCGACTAACTAAAACTGTAGTGGCCATATTTATGTACTACATACATAAATATGTGCAATATATATAGATCTATATGTGTATGTGCATGTATGTGTGGGGGTGTCGTCACCTAGTATTTTGAATATATTGAAGCAGACATATGTATAGAAATAACTTTTGAGAATATCATAAAAAAATCTAATAAAGTAGGCAGGCTATAAAAAAAATATTCAGGAAAGTTTGTTATTCAAACGACAGCAGTTATTATATCTTATATATTGCTTAGTTAAGACATATTAAAAGTAAAATAATTTTCCAATAATATTTGATCCTGAATCAGACAAATAATTCTGAGCAGTATTATTGCTTTCGTGGAGGAGGAGATGAGAGGAAAAGAAAGAAAGCTATGAGCAGTCTGTTTAGATGACAGCTGTATAATAGATTGTTCATAGAGTTTATAACTATAGCACATGACTAGCTGTGTCAGTAGGGACAATCACATAGTAAGTGCATTGAACATAAATGGTGGCTTAATGAGACAAAGATGAAAAGTTCATTAGAGTAATAAGAGTGACTGTTTAGAACACAGACAATTTTTTCAATTGTACAGTCTGCAGTTGATCAGTAAAAGTGCAGTTTAATATAGCGTGTTGCTTTCATCTGTATTTTGTACATGAACTGAAGAAAATTGGTCAAAGTGCTGAGTGGAACTGTCTGTATGAATATAAATATACAAAATATATTACAAAAAGAAGTAAAAAGTGAGTGGCTACAGAGCATTCGTTGCCAGGTGAGACCAGCACTGTAAACCTGTTGCTAGATAAGTAATAACAAAATTATTCAGCACCATGCCTTGGGCTCAGGATATAAAGGTGGAAGCTAATTTTGCTACATGAAGTCCAGGGAGAATAACATTTGTTGCAACCAAAGTGTCAAAGTTGATAATTCACCAAATTATGGTGAACTATATATATATATATATATATATATATGCTTCGATTTTGGATTTGGTTTCCAAGATTCTTTATATGAGTTCGTGTGTTGAAGAATATTTTGTTGTCTGGGGAGAGTCATTCTCTTTTAGTGCCAGATTTAGAGAAGTTGCCGTTTACTTGGAGCAGTGTCATTTGAATATATAAAAAGGAAAGCAATAAGAGCTACTGAACAATGCAAAGTTAGAGTTGGGTGTATACTGCTGTCTTACAGAAAATGTTAACCAATTATTGTAAAGCGAAGAATAGTTTGTTTGTGTCAATAAATGCTCTCATTATTCAAGTGATACACAGTAATCTATTGATATGTAATCATATTCCATTAGAAATTATTCATTATTTATTAGCAGAGAGAGAGAGGGGGGGGGGGAGAGGTTGTATCAGGAATGTGTAGAGCTTCATGAAATTTCGAAATGAGCCAAGATATAAAGAGAGAAACCAACTGAATCTCTCAATGTATTTAAACGTGCAGTATGGATAGAGAAAAAGTGCTGACAGATGGTGGCCAATTGTAATTGACAAACTCAAGATGAATAGATAATTTTCCTTAATTAAAATGATGCTTCTAAATGCTCTATTCTTCAGTAGACTCTTCTTTCATTAACATGAGAAGTAACATAACATGATTTAATTATTATAACATACAAGCTACATGAGACTAGAAAAGAAATCTATTTTGATATAGTGGAAATTTGATGTAAGCTAGAAGCATTTGACAAACTGAGGATGAGCCCAAAACTGGATTCATGCTTGCAGCCATTTTATGCTAATATTCATGGGATAATATTCAAGTATCCTGCTCCAACTCATAAATAGTAGCTTCTGATCACATTCAAGTGATCCTAAGGTTTAAGATTAAGAAGGAATAGAGGTGACCGGAACATTTATCCTTAGGTTTAAGATTAAGATGGAAAGTGGGTGATAGGAAATTTTAACCCAGAATTATGTTTAACACAATTTACATCATAGAAATTCAAACATATTGTTGAACAAAAAGGAGAGCATTTATATTAATCACTTGATCAGCTGTAAACAGCAGTCAAATCTCTTTCAAATTACAATCAAGCATCTTGTGAACAAAGAATACATTGGATAATGTAGTCTGGGATACAGTATCTCTGAATAAAAGGTGAGATGGTCATATCTGGAATGTTTCTTATCACAGGTTTCCTCTCTGAACGACAACTTGCAAGCAACAACAGTAGAAAAAAGGGCAAACATAAAAAATATGAGTGTATGTGTGTGTGTTTGTATGGCTAAATCCATGGCAATAATATCTATATAAAGGGAAATATACAGATATTTTTAGTATTTTGAAAAAACAAAGGTTCTTACTGTAACTACCAATGAAAGAGGTTAGAATTCAAAAACATTATAATTCTAAATAGTTTATTAGAAATCTTTTAAAAAATAAACTGAAAGAAATCAAGGAAAAGACAACATTTGTTTAATGTTATTTCATAGTTAAAATTCACAGCACAGAAAGAAAATATTCCCAAACCCCAATGAGAATAAGAAGGTTCTGTCATTAAGAAAAAAACCGAAACAAGTGAGTGAATAAATGCTCTCAATATTTATTGGTCTGTAGACTTAGATCTTGCAGGCCACAATATAGATTTGTGAAACTCTTGAGAAGTGCAAATTTACAAAATATCATATCAAGAAAATCAATAACATCTAATTTTAATCTGGCCAATATGAAGTATCAAACACATTACTCAGTATTCAATTTGTGCATGCACACATGTGTGTGTGTTTGGTAAAAGTGGGTAAAAACATATCTTCTTTATTTCTGTTAGGGAAACTTCTAGACAGTATCCATAAGTGGGGAGCAGTAGAAAGAGAGAGAGAGAGAGAGAGAGAGAGAAACAAAAAAGTAAAAGGTTCCTTTATTCCCTTATGTGTTCCAGCCCAAAGGCTTTTGCTATCCTGCGGCATGGCCATTAAATAGAACTGAGTGGCAATGCCGAGTGACTGCCCAAACTGAGTAGGCTATGCTTTTAAAGAATTTGACTCTTATTCATTTCAGAAAATGTGTTACTATCTGCAGGAGGTCGATTGAGAAAAATAAAACATAAAAATCTTGATACATGGTAGTTTTCAAAGACAAACACATGCACACACACGTGTGTGTTATGTGATGAAAAAAAACTAGTTGAATGAGAATTACTTGAGTCTTACTCTCACTAATTCACCAGCTATTTGGCTTTCAAAAAATTTTTTAAGAATTAGAAAAAGAAACCCAGCTTATACATTTGTTTCATTAATTGCTAGCCTTTCAATATTGGTTATCATTTGTATTAATGAGGCTAATTTGACAATGTAAAACTCTTTATCCTTGAGAATCATTTGTTTTAGCACAATAATCTCTTTTTATTCCGTGTCAATTCAAGAGTTTTTCCTCTCACTTTTTTTCCATTTCAGAAGCCTTATTACATCTTCAGATCATCGCAGAAAGAAGACTTTAAAAGCTAAGATAAAAATCTGCCAGCATGATAAACTAGTGGAGGTAGTAATACCAACTAACATTTGATAGAGTTTTACAAAGAAGGAATCAATGTAATTTTGATCTCCTTTTGGAACCATTATCTACAGACAAAATCTTTGGAAGTTATCTCATCTTATATTGTGTATGTCAGCATTGAATACTTCACATAGATACGATAAAAAAAAAAAAGAAAAGAGAGAAAGGAAAATCTTTTTACAAAGCATTATTTTTTTTTCCTAATCAAGAATATTTTATCTAGTCCAATGTAAAGAAAGCAACAAAAATCTGGGAAATAAAAAAACCAAAAAAAAAAAACCTGTAAAAAAACCCCCAAAAAGCAATCAAAACACCCAGCATGTACTTTCTATATGTACAGATAAGCAGATTGTTAACAATGCATAAAAAAAAAAAAAAAAGGAAAAAAGTGATTTATCTTTCTACCTTCTAATGATTATTTTTCTTCTCTGTTAATTTTATCCGATTTCAAGCTTTTCATAACCCAGATTTGAGAATTATGAGAACTTGAAATAGATCATTTCACATAATTATACCACATAAACAAATTACTATTGGAAACATTACATTGGTATTTTTTAATAACTGAGTTAGAAAGAAAAAAATAGCACGACAACAGTGTGTATATTATACATGGAGAGGGGTTGAATCAATTAAATGGTTGTTCTTTATTTTAAAAGGAAGGTAAAAAGAAAAGAAAAAAAAAGATTTTGAAAAACTAATTTGATTTTTGAAAATTAAATCTAAATATCAATAAAAACATAGTGAAAAAAATAGCCGAAATTATTGTGAAAACTATTTTATACAGGCACAAGTGTGGCTATGTGGTGAAGATGTTTGTATCCCAAACACTTGGTTCTCAGTTTGGTCCCATTGCATGGCACCTTGGGCAAGTGTCTTCAGCTGGCCAAAGTCTTGTGAGTGGATATGGTAAACAGAAACTGAAAGAAGCCCATCATATATCAATGGTTTATGTGCCTGTAACTTAGCGGCTCAGTAAAACAGATTGATAGAATAAGTACCAGGCTTTAAACAAAACAAAAAAAAAAAACAAGTACTAAAATCAAATCATTTGACTAACATCCATTTCTTTCATGCAGGCATGGGTTGGGTAGCTCTGTATAGCCATATCTAATATGTCAAATCACACACACAGGCACAGATTATCACCATCATCATTTAATGTTCACTTTTCCAAGCCTACCATGAGTCAGATGAAATTTGTTGAGGCAGATTTTCTATGGCTGGATGTCTTTCCCGTTGCCACCATTTACCTGTTTCCAAGCATGGTAACACATTTCTGTGGCCAGACAAGTTTTTCCATGAAGAATATCACCAGTATGATGATGGCACTCATTCACAACCATCACATGATGTGAAGATAAGGGTACACACACGTAAACATACATGTGTGTGTGTGTAGATAAACTGGCTTTTTTCAGTTTTGTCAAAGAAATCCACACACAAGGCTTTCATTGACCTTGGACTCTAGAAGACACTAATCCATGGTGCTGCATAGTGGAACTGAACCCAAGACCACATGGTTGGAAAGCAAGCCATGCCTGTACCTATACATATGTGTGTGTATGTGTGTGTGTGAGAGAGAGAGAGAGCATTACAATTCTAGTATATACACTGTACATTCTTTCATTATCATCAAGCTCATTTTGGTTTATGTTTTTCAAAACAGGATTCGGGTTGAACAGGGTTGCAATAAAACATCTAAGCCTGAAATCTCATTGTTCTCAAGTCGAGCCAAATGACACCAATAACAAAGTCTCTGATGCTTAGTTAGTAAATTCAAGTCTTCCTTCAACAGATTCATTCTCAGTATCCATCATATAATGCCAAAATGAAGGTGCTCTATTTAGGGCAGATGTTCTAACACAAATTTAATATTGCAAAGTAAACTTAACAAATCACACATCCAATTGGTTTTTAATAAAATAATCCCTTTAGCAGCCACCAAACATCAGAAGAAGATCCAAAGCATCTTTAATTCACTAAGCCTTCTTACAAAGCTATGTATGCAGTATAATAAACACAGACATATATATAGGTGCAGACTGTGTTATGTGGTTAAGAAATCTGCTACCACTGCACAGCACCTTGAGCAAGTGTCTTTGACCAGAGCCTCAGGTTGACCAGAGCCTTGTGAGTGGATTTGGTGCATGGAAACTGAAAGAAGCCTGTCGTACATGTGTGTGTGTTTCTGTTGTCTTGACATCATGGGGCAGTTGTAGTTGAATATCTCTCTCATACAAGCAGTGTCAGTTGTTTCCAATGTTCAAAGAAAGTGTGTCCAAGCACAGGGAAATATTTCCCCTCCCCGGGAAACAGGTGAGGGTTATTAACAGGAAGGGCATCCAGCTGTAGAAAACCTACCTAAATCCACTTGTCCAACCCAGGCAAGTATGATAATATGTCTGTATATATGTGGGTGGGTATTCAGAGAGGAGCTTGACCACAGCCTTCAGAAAATTGACATCAATCTTCAAATTTCACCTTTTAAAATGGGTTGTGCTATCAGTACAATAGCTTTCCTCACAAATACAAGTTTACTTTAGTTCTTGGGTTTGAATGCATCTTAATACTGCAACTGGTGCTCGAGGCAGTTAGCTACCATTAAAAGCCAAACTGCTTTTTGCAACTCCTGCACTGATTTCTATAAGCAGGAGGAAAATAGGAGATATAATTTAATGTAAACCTCATAGGTTCCTTAGATAAAGAAAATAAATTATAACCGAGCTATATCAATGCACACAGCATATGAGAAAATTACAGAAAACGTAACAAATTTCTTCACAGCAAGAGTAAATAAATCTAGATATTTAAAGTTAGCAATGGGTTGTACTTAAGCGAATAGCTACCTGGAAATAAATTCAAAAGTATCTGTAAACAATTCATGTTCAGTCAAGATCATTTCATTCCCCCCCCCTTTTTTTTTCTTTTTCACGAGTGATATGATAAGGTAAGATTTAGGTCCCGATCTATAAACAAGTTATAGCAAGATGTACAGGTATAGCTTGAAAATCCTACACTTAATTCACATGATAAAGTACTAATTTCACACTGATAGAAAAAAAAAAAAGAAAGAAAAAAATATACTTCCTAAAAGGGGACAATGCATTTCAATGCTGCCAACCTTCATTCCGTAAAACTGATATCTGGACCAAATACAAGTGGAACAAACTGAAGTAGGTTACCTCTTGACACAATTTTAGAAATTTAACCACATAAGACACTATAAACACTTCACAAATACAGGGAATTTTTCTTTATCTGGTGAAGGGTAAAGTTTCCAAAAGTAAACATCAAATGATTTGAAATTAAACCATTACAATAAATAACTGTCTACAAGGAAAATCAATAATACAGTGATTTTTTATTTTTTTTTTGTATCTAAACTTAAATCCAAACTAATTATAAATCGACCAATGAAAAATAATAAAATTTGATGGAGAGAGAAAAAGTTTGTACTACAACAACAGCACCACCACTCACAGCTAAAAATGATACTTTCATCTAAGAGCATGTTATCATTTAACAATTATATTTATTTTGCAGTAGAAAAGCAACAACTTGCTGAGAGTGAATATAAAAGTCTAGTCAATGCATCCATACATAATATGCATCGATATATATATATACACACATTTATTGGTATGTGCATATGTGCCACAGTGTTAGTGTGTGTGTGCAAACATGTGAGCATGTTATTGCATGAGTGTGCAAAGACAAGTGTTGATGCTAAATCTGTGTGTAGCAGACAAAATCTTCCAATGAAGGAAAATATCTTGGTTCACTCACATCAAACATATTATTAATGTTTTGACTTTCTCTCCTTTTTTTTTTATTTCAAATGCCCTTAAAATGTTCCTTTCAACAGATAACATGATTAGTGTGTGTGTGTGTGTGTGTGTCTGTGTGTGTGCATATAGGTATACATATACACACACAACTGCATACACAAACATGAATATACATGCACACACACACACACGAATACACCCACTAAATAACAGGCTGTGTGTGTGTGTGTGTGTGTAAGAATACATGTATTATATGTGGGTGTGGTTGGATATATTGCATGCCGATGCTCAAATATAGAGATATATACACTATATATATAAACGATACATATATGTATATATATATATATATATATATATATATATATATATATATATATATATATATATATATATATATATATATATATATATATATATATATACGTATATGTATATATATAAAATACATATACGTATTTGCATTTATGTATATGTAATGTATAAATACAGCTGTATATGTACATAAGTATATGTATATATTTATATGTATAAATATATATACATATACACATATGCATACATATATGCATATATACACATGCATGTAATTGCATATATATATATATATATATATAGATATAGATACATACATACATACATAAATAAATATAGACATAGGTATATACATACATACACATAGCTTCATTATCATCGTTATCATCATTTCACATTGTTTTGTATATATATTTATGAGTATGTGTGTATATGCGTGTGTGTATTTATCTATACACACACAGATAACATATATACACATAAATTTCTGCTCAACGGTGCTGAGACTGTATTACCATGCTTGCATGGGTTGTACATATATGTTATTCGACCGTTGTCTCACAGCCAGATGACATTCCTAGCACTAACACCTATTTCTCAAGAACGGGATAATTCTTCCACATGGCACACAAAGCACCTGGATCATTTATCCATCACCTGTTTCAGTCATTAGACTGCGGCCATGAGTTGACCCCAGTACTTATTTTTTAAGCCCGGTACTTACTCTATCAGTATCTTTTGCCGACACTGGTTGTCAAATGGTGATGGATGGACAAACACACACACACAGATTATATACGACAGGCTTCTTTCAGTTTCTGCCTACCAAATCCACTCAAGAATTTGGTCAGCCCATGGCTACAGTAAAAGACACTTGCCCAAGGTGTTACACAGTGGGACTGAACCCAGAACCACATGGCTGGAAAGCGAGCTTCTTACCATGCAGCTATTCCTGTGCCTATGTGGTCATAAAAAAAAATAAATAACAAATATAAAACACCACATTTCATACAAAGAACAAGACGCAAAAATGCCATACAAGATATACTCACACTGATGTACATAGACACACATACAAATGCACACACACACACATATATTATATATACACGGCGACATATATCTGTATGGGTGCAAATATATTAAATATGAATAGGAGTGACAAAAAGATTAGGAGGAATAACATTTTCTGCATCACTGAATATATTATGAAACAACAATCTTAATTCAACAAATGCAAGTATTACCACAACACACACACACACACACACACACACATATTCACATATATGTATATAGAGACACATTTTATGACTTTTATACATATATATACATGGACACAAACGGTTTCTTTTTGAATACATTTAACATATACATCCACAACACTTTCGATGCCCCAATACTGTAGAAGGGGACACTGAAGCTGAAACACACTGGGACTATACTCAAAGGCACATAGCTTAGAAGTAAACTTCTCACCATCACAGCTACTTCAGTAAATGCATGTGTGTGTGTGTGTGTGTGTGTGTGTGTGTGTATATATCATCATCATTAAGCGTCCGTGTTCCATGCAAGCATGACACTTGCACATATATATCCAAGTATACAGACATGTATATAAATATATGTGCATGTGTGTGTGTGTGTGTGTGTGTGTGTGTGTGTGTATAGATATATACATCTATCTATCTATCTATATATATATATATATATATATATATATATATATATTGCTATAGTTTCAGCTCAGAGCTGCGGCCATGCTGATGCACCGCTGCTAATAATCTTTTCTACTCTAGGTACAAGGCCCAAATTTTTGGGGGAGGAGGCCAGTCGATTAGATCGACCCCAGTACGCATCTATTACTTAGTTTATCGACCCTAAAAGGATGAATGGCAAAATCGACCACAGTGGAATTTGAACTCAGAACGTAAAGACAGACAAAATACTGCTAAACATTTCGCCCAGTGTGCTAACATTTCTGCCAGCTCACCGCCTTATATATATATATCTACATATACACATACATGTAGATATAAATGCATATGTATTCTTTTATTCTTTTATTAGTTTCAGCCGTTTGACTGCAGCCATGCTAGGGCACTGCCTTTAGTTGAGCAAATTGACCCCAGGACTCAATCTTTGTAAGCCTAGTGCTTGTTCTATCATACATCTTTTTGTCAAACTGCTAAGTTACGGGGACATAAGCAGACCAGCACCAGTTGTCAAGCGATGTTGGGGGACAAACACAGACACACAAACATATACACACACACATTATCATCATCATTGTTTAACGTCTGCCTTCCATGCTGGCATGGGTTGGACATATATATACATATATGATAGGCTCCTTTCAGTTTCCGTCTAACAAATCCACTCACAAGGCCTTGATCAGCCCGAGGCTATAGTAAAACACACTTGCCCAAGGTGCCATGCAGTGGGACTGAACCTGGAACCATGTGGTTGGCAACGAAGTTAATTACCACACAGCCACTCCTGCACCTATGTATATAAATATATAAATAAATAAAAATATATATATATATATGGATATTTATATACTACATATATACCTACACATGTATATGTGTATATGCATATACATTGTATATATATATATATATATATATATATATATATATATATATATATATAT
>NC_068990.1:72754691-72756179 GCF_001194135.2 Octopus bimaculoides
CATAACTACATACATACATACATATATATATATATATATATATATATATATATATACATACACACACAAATCATCGTCATCATATAAGGCCCATCTTCCATGGTGGCGTGGATTGGACACTTTCATAGCAATAGGTAATCCATAGGACTGCGCCACCAAGTCCTCTGGGAATAGGTAACCCAGCACCATGCCATCAAGTTCCACTACCTGTGTATATGTCAGCATGTGTGTGTATACACACACACATATATATATATTTTATCGTCTGGTTGTTTCAGTCCTTGCTCTATGGCCATACTGGGGTTCTGCCTTTAGGAATTTTGGTCAAATTAATCAACTCCAAGACTTATATTCTTTTGACACATGATACTTATTTCCAAAGCCTCTTTACCCGAATACCAGTTGTCCAGTAATAGTTAGGAAGAAACGGAGGCACAAAAGACACAAACACACACATATATATTTATTTACACATATGCATACAACGGACATCTTTCAGTTTCCATCTATCAGATACTCCCTCTAGGATTAGGTCAACCTGAGGCTATAGTAAAACACGTGTGTGTGTGTGTGCACACACACACACACATACCTGTACAGAGAAATATGTACATATAAATGTACAAATATGTAGATATATCTCCATATATATGTATACATCCACAGACATGACTATACATATACAGACATATACATATGTATACGTACATACATTTATACAGACATACACATGTACAAATATATATACATCTATATGCATACATATAAAGAAATATATTTATATATACAAACAAACCTATAAAAATGAATATACACACATACAATATACATATATAAAGACACACACACATATATGTATAGATACATATATAAATATGTACATATTTAAGCACACAAGCATACATACAAATAAATAATTACATATACAGATATAGGGATATCTATATATATATATATGTGTGTGTGTGTGTGTGTGTGTGTGTGTGTGTGTGTGCATGTGTATATACATACATAGACATACACATATGTAAACATATACATCCATATATACATACATATTTCATATATATATACATATATACATTTATGTATATATTTTTATATATGTATACATAAATACAAATATATACATACATACATACCACCTACATCTCAATATACATTTAGATATACATACATATAAATAAACACAAATATATATGTACCTACAAGCAAATACATAAACACATATATATGTATATACATGAAAAATGCCATAAATATTACAAAATGTATATGTAGCACAGATACCAGAACACTAACATTTCATCAGTTATCGACCCAAAAATACTAAGACCTAGTTTGAAGATATACATATATCTATATATGTACACATAAATAGATATATATATATATATGCATATTGATATACATTCATATACACACACGTTCATACAACATGCTTATATATATATATATATATATATATATATATATATATATATATAT
>NC_068990.1:72759599-72760812 GCF_001194135.2 Octopus bimaculoides
CATACATATATATATGTATATACATACATATATATACGACGGGCTTCTTTCAGTTTCCATCTATCAAATTCACTCACAAGGCTTTGGTCGACCCGAGGCTATAGTAGAAGACACTTGCCCATGGTGCCACGCAGTGGGACTGAACCCGGAACTATGTGGTTCGTAAGCAAGCTACTTACCACGCAGCCACTCCCATGCCTACAATTGTGCTTAACAATTGTAAATATTTTCTATACCTAACATGTTTGTCTTTGCTGACACAAATACAATTACAGTAGGAACCTCTATTGAAGAATTGCAAAAGGTTTCAATAAACCTTTTATTTTTTTACTGTCCTTGAATGATGAGAATTTCCCGCAAATTATCTTCTACATCCATGGTGGTTGTATCAAGGACTCATAAATATGTCCTATTTAAACTTGAAGGTGCATAATATGCCAAAAGTCATGGAAACAGGACAATGGAGGGAAGATTCAGATGACCACCCACAGAAAAGGTGGAATAAGAAATGATAAGAAGCAAATAAGCAAAGCCATAACCTTCATGTAGTGCCAGTAAAATGGCCATATTTAAAAGAAACCTCTTAAACATAGATATTAGACCAAAGAAACTTTGGATACAGGCTCTCTATGAAATATACAGGGGGTGGTTGCCAACAGTCATAGTCAGGTGCTGGAGGATGATGAATGGTGAGCAGTATGGTAGAATCACCACCGTGTGTCACAACAATAGTTGCAAGACAGTTAAAGAAGATGGTGTTGTGTGCTACAATAATAACTGGCACAAACCACTAGTCAGGTGGCCCATGTCTTGTGATTTCACTTGATAAGGAGCATGGTATTCTGTTGGTGTGCACACCAGTTTTGCCACATAACATGGATCAGGAAGTAACGCAAATAAACAGTGTATGCTAGTTGACGATAAAATAACTTCAAGTGGTTTTAGAGATAAGCTAATAAGTGGGCTAAAAGTACTAGAGGTCACTCCAGATGGGCAAATAGATGGCAAAATCTCTGTCCCAGTATAAACCTGCCAGAAACTGCCCAATCATGTGGATGCAGTTTGGTAAGTATAAAAGATTTTTTTCTTAGAATTTCATTTTCCAAAGCAAGGTGTGTCTTCCACAGTGCAGTGTCTACTATGCCATAAAACATTGTGTGAGTGTAGGTGTGTGTGTGTGTGTGTGTATATATATATATATATATATATATAT
>NC_068990.1:72763664-72770866 GCF_001194135.2 Octopus bimaculoides
AATCCTACTTCATGGTTGAGGTATTAGCAGCAGCAAAGTTATTCAGGTGTAAAAGCAATTAATTTAAAGTATGCAAAGGTTGTATATATTTTTTTAAAAATCCTCCTAGCGCTAATAACATGGGAAAAGGGCCAATGTGTTATAAGATGACATTTCATATGTTATCATGAAAAAGTCTGCAGGTATTGAAAACATTTGGTTGATAGAGTTCATAAAGATGACTGTAATAAATGGATAAGGAAGTAACACAAATAAACGGTGTATGCTAGTTAACGGATAAAATACTTCAAGTGGGTTTAGAGATGCACTAATAAGTGGGCTAAAAGTACTGGAGGTCACTCCAGATGGGTAAATAGATGGCAAAAAACTCGATCCCATTTTAGCCTAAAGAAATAGATAGAAGGATGATAGTGGTAAGGATTCAGTACTGTTTCATTAGCTAGATTAGGTCAGCAACTTGGTAGTGGGAAATGACGGCCTCTCCCCAGCCGATAAGCAATCTGAACTTCTCGCAAGCTACAACACACATAGAAAAACCATGCCACTATAGCAGAGAGATGGAGAACGTTTGAACCTACACATTAGACATTCAGAATAGCATTTCAACAAACAACAAATGCAACAAGATCCTTTCTGAACGTCACCATAAAAGGAAATAAGTGGTTTCCAACATTAAAATAAGAGAACACATTTGAGATGAGAGAACTACTTCAATACACAGGTTGAAGTGTAAATATAAAAATAACTATGTACATGTACAAATATGTGTGTGTGTGTGTGTGTAGTTGCTCCTTATGTGTGGGCATTATTTTAGAGTAAAGGACATTTGGGATTCATAGGGGATACATAATTGTGAAACTCTGAAATAGTTACTGGTTTATAAAGAGGAAATCCAGCTTCTTTTTGTGATGTAATCTTTGCTATGTGAAGAATGTGGTGGGGGCCAAAAGGGAGAGTTTATAAGGACTATTGTTTTGTCAAGAGTGTTATCTGTATATAGAGGAAACAGTATTTTGGGGTTGGTTTCCTCGAAGTATGGAGAAACAGTGTTTTGACTGATTCTGCTGCATGATTCTAGGTTAACAGGTTCCTCCTGCAGGATGCTTTTAGAGGTTTCTATTCATAAACTATGTGCAGGACTAAAGGGGACTATTGTGGCTGTATGATAATAAAACTTGTGAGTGTGTGGTTTATGCTGGATACAATAGATATGTGTTGTGGCTTTATGTGTATAAAGCTTGTGAGTGTAGCGTACATTGGATATATAATGGAAAGCTTTCTTTTAACCCTTTAGCATTTAAACCAGCCATATCCAGCAAAAATATTCTACCTGCTTTATGTTCACACAGGCCAGACCAGGCCCAACAATGCTACTCTCAAAATATACAATAACATCATCAAAATTTCAAAGCTATCAAATACTTCATGGTCAATTCAATTCAATGTGAATAAATAGTGATTACTTTTGACTGAGTAATCTGAATGTTAAACGGTTAAAGACAACAGCTTTGCTTCCACAGGGATTGTTAAGAAAGAGAAAACACTAGTGATCCCAGTGCTTCTGGCTTTACAGAAGCTATGGATTAATAAAGAGATTAGAGTTACTGTAAAAGAGGATCAGCTACAAACATGTCATTTACTGTATTTAATGAGGTTGTTTTCTAAGAATTCATTCCAAGTGGTGATGCATGTGTGTCTTTTTCTCTTAGATATCCTTGATTGTGCTTTTCTGCATGTACAACAGCAGCAGCAGCACCTGTTGTTAACCGTTAAAGATCAGACAATGGTTTTAATAGAGATGCTAGTATTTATGTCCATAAGGTATGAATTTTCTAAGTTCAATAAACATTGCCGTTTTAAAGTAATTGACCATAGGCAGTGTATGGCAACAATCGAAAGTTATTGTCTTTTTTAATCGTATCAAGATTTCAAACCATTCTTGTCCTGGAAGTCTAGTAATGTATACTAAATTAAGTAACATCCGTATAAAGTACTTTGAATGAAATATAGAAATGTAATAATAATAATAAAAATAATCGTTTCTAATTTAAGCACAAGGTCAGCAATTTTTGGAAGGTGGGGTTAGTCAATGCCAGTACTTGACTGGTACTTTATTTTACCAATGCCAAAATGAAGGAAGGCAAAGATGGCTTTGGCAGAAATTGAAATCAGAATACGAAGTGGCTTTTTTTGCAACACTCCAATTCTACTAGACTACTGCTTCAAATAATATTCCTTTCTACTAAAGGCCTGAAAATTTTTTGGGGGGGACTAGTCAATTACATCAACCCTAGTGTTTCACTGATACTTACTTTATCAACCCCAAAAGGACGAAAAGCAAAGTCGACCTCAGCAGAATTTGAATTCAGAACATAAAGACAGATATGCTATTGATGCAGCCAGCTTGCCGTCTTAATAATAATAATAATAATAATAATAATAATAATAATAATAATAATCTTTTTTACAGGAAGCACAAGGCCTCAAATTTGAAGGAAGGGATTAAGTCGATTACACTGACCCCAGTGTGTAAGCTGTGTTTATTTAATCGATCCCAAAAGGATGAAAAGCAAAGTTGATACAATTCTATATCTGACCTCGGCAGAATTTGAATTCAGAACATAAAGATGGGCAAGCTAACAATTCAGTCAGCTTGCCGTCTTAATAATAATAATGGTTTCCGATTGAAGCACAAAGCCAGTAGTATCAGGGGCAAGAGGAGTAATTGATGGCACTGATCCCAAAATTTAACTGAAACTTTAATTTATCAATTTCAAATGGATGAAAGGTAAACTTGAAGGGATTTGAACTTAGAATGTAAAGAGTTGCAACAAATCCTGCAAAGCACTTTTACCAAGTTCACTGCTATAGCAATAATAATAATTCTTTCTACTCAAGGCACAAGGCCTGAAATTTCGTGGGGGAAGGGTCTAGTTAATTATATCAACTCCAGTGCTCAACTGGTACTTATCGACCCAGAAAAGGTTACAGGTAAAATTGAAAGCAATGTAATTTGAACTCGGAATGCAAAGCAAGAAGTAATGTCACTGAGCATTTTGCCCAACATGCTAACGATTCTGCCAGTTGCCTTAATCAATCATAATAATGATAATTCTTCCTAATTTCAGTACACAGCCAGTAATGTTGAAGGAAGGGATCGAGTTGATTACATCAACCCGAGTACTTAAGCCTGAAAGAATGAACTCAGAACATAAAGGGTCGAAACAGATGCTGCTAAGCATTTTGTCAGACAGGCTAACAATTCTGCCTTTATAATAGATAATTCTTTCGAATTTCGGTACAAGACAGCAATTTTAAAGAAGTGGAGAATTAGTTGATTAAATCAACTCCAGTATGTGGCTGGTACTAATCTTATCGAAAGTGAAAAACGAAAGGCAAAGTCGACCTTAGTAAGATTTGAACTCTGAATGTAAAGAGCCAGAAAAGAAATCCCACAAACAATTCTGCCAGGCCACCACCTTAATAATGATAACAATAACATTTTCAAATTTTGGCACAAGGCCAGTAATTTTGGGGAGGGGATTAGTAGATTACATCAACCCCAATGTTCAACTGGTACTTATTTCATCGAGCCCAAAATGATGAAAGGCAAAGTTGACCTCAACAGAATTTGAACTCAGAACGCAAAGCCAGATGAAATGCCACTAAGCATTTTGCCTCGTGTGTTACCAATTCTGCCAGCTTTCTGCCTTAACAATAATAATGATAATAATTAAATAATAATAACCTTTCCTACTATAGGCAAAAGACCTGAAGTTTGTGAGGAGGAAGTAAGTCAATCACATGGACCCCAGTACTTGACTGGTACTTAATTTATCAACCCAAGAAGGATGAAAAGCTAAGTCAACCTTAGCGGAATTTGAACTCGGACTATAAAGAAGGGCAAAATACTAAGCATTTTGCCTGGCGTGCTAACAATTCTGCCATCTCACCACCTTTATGATAATAATAATAATAATAATATTAATAATTGCTTCTAATTTAATAGCAACATCCCTACAATTCAACAAACTTCTAAGGAAATAAGCCCTCACAATGAGCATATCTCATAATAATGAGGATTTCTTTAAACATTTATAAAATTTTAATTTCGTAGAAAAAGGTGAATGGGAGAGTGTGATATTTATACCTCACCCAACATTATTAGAAACATATATAAATTAAAACAAAACTGATTTAAAACCAAACTTAACTGCATACTTATTTTTTGAAAAAGTACAAATAAGATTTGTTGCAAAACAATAGAAGTTAGCAACATTAGGTTCTGGTGGAATTCTTTATAATTCCCATTTTAAAGTTAGCATAAAATTTATAGGAACACGAGAGAGTCAAATGAAATGCTTAAGATAATGTAGCAAACAGGAATCTTTGTATCGAATATAGATATTTTATGGATAAAATAAAAAGTGGAGAATATAGACGAAGCGAGAAATATTCAATTAGTTGAGAAGGAAAAACAAATAACCTTGTGTTAAATGTTAATGCATAAATGTACAGATTTATTTAAACTGTTTTAGACTTTAAAAAAAGAAGAAAACAATTCCTATTAATACTGGGAACAGAAAGTCTCAGCATACAACACTTGTTGCTTTTGTTAAAACACAGTATTACACATATTCTTGCAAAACCTCTTAAGCTAACTTGAAAACATAAGGGAATGTTAAGAGCCAACATTTTCTCTCATTTTCTTCTTTCTTTTTATCGTTTCTTTTTTTCCCTTTTTTTTCTTTTTTTTTTCTTCTTTCCATGAGTAGAAAATGAAACCAACGTTCTCCAGAAACACATATTTATATTTAAGTGGAACATTTCAAAATTTTCTTATCTCTCAAGTATGACCTAGAGCAATTTTTTCAAGTAAGTGATAGAGATGAGTAAGAACAACTACTGAGGAAACAATGCTTCTCGATTAAAATTTTCAAATGGAAAGTATAAAATTAAGAAGTAAATAAAGTTAACATTTGAAATATGAGTTCAAAGGAAAGTAATAAAAAGAACTTTCAGAAAAAAAAATAATAATTAACAAAAGCTTGAGATCTAAAACACAGAACTTAAAAAAAAATGTTTTATGAAAAAAATTAATTTTAATTTTATAATTTTTTTACTACAATAAAATTGTTTTTCAAGGAATAGGGGGGAAGTGCTCTTAGTTAACATAAAGTTATTATTAATATTAACATTTATTATAATTTTTTTATGAGAATTGAATGTGTTGTAACTGTTTAAATAAATCTACTTTGAAAAAAAGTATGAGTTTGACACTAATTTCACTCCTTTGTGGTTTTACTAACTGATCCTAACAGATTACATCTCGTTGAAATGATGGAAACTGGAAAGATTCACAGTTTCATATGCTACTAATACAGAATATCCAATTCCAGAAATATTTCTGAACATTTCTTTAACTTTTCCAAAAATATTTAGGGAAATACTTGAACCAATACTAAAGTGAAAGTAAATGCACTTTCCTGTACTCGTTGTTCAATGTATAGGCAATATTTAATTCAGGTTTGAAGTATTTTTCTTTTCAATTTTATTTCAACCCTCGTTTCGAAGTTGAAAAATAGAAAAATTGTTAATATATATATATAAAAAAAATGTTCATGGTGTAACTTACTCACTTGGCTTTTGCTTTTATTGTTATAGAAAAACAGTGCTTACCTAGAAATACAAGAAAAGGTATATATCAATGAGAATTCAGAAACAATTTAATACAGAACTATAAAAGTTATGCATAAGTTGCAAAAACAATAATCACAATAAAGAGCTTATGTTTAAGTAGTTAGTACTATTTCAAAGATTCAGAAACATTCTACCAACATGTATCACTACTTTAGTCTAAGCAATATAAAACATGGGACATATCCAAAATTGAATTACTTAAAAAGAATTTACAGAAAGGAAAAATAAAACATCTAATGTCTAATGAAACACAAAGAAAGCCCTATAAATGCAGTGTTTGAAAGAAATCGGAGAAAGATAAGAATGTCACTGAATTTCACCTGAAGTCATTCATTTCAAAAATTCATTTGATTCTACATAATGACATGTATCTCCGGTTTTAGATTATCACCTTGATAAGCAGTCAATCAACTGTATTTTATCTCTTAGTTACATAGACATAGGTAGTGGTGCGTAGAATTGATAGCTTCTATTGAAGTTAAAAACATGTGGCTTTTAGTATTGGCGTCTCCCATTAAACATTTTCAATATTGTTTCATTTAAGTCACAACTCTGGAAGAATAAGCCTGAACTAAAGAAATTATTATTGAAGTCATTAAACTGATATTTTTAGTTCAAGTTAATTTAATACCAATTTAAAAAATAGTTACAGCAAATTAAATTTATGGAAAAAAATAGAATTTATGTCCATAGATACTTTTGCAAAGGTTTTAAAACAGTTTATGTTTAATTTCTTGAAGATGTAGCAAACAAATAAATAGTTTGAAGCTTAAAAGACCTGCAGTTACATGGTTATATTATAAAAGTTTGCTA
The DNA here is from genome assembly GCF_001194135.2 of Octopus bimaculoides. Taxonomy (NCBI): domain Eukaryota; kingdom Metazoa; phylum Mollusca; class Cephalopoda; order Octopoda; family Octopodidae; genus Octopus; species Octopus bimaculoides. Next base: position 72,770,178 of record NC_068990.1, read on the forward strand.
ATTAGTTGAAAGATAAAAAAAAAAAGTATGTAATTCCAGAAGTATTTAAAAATAAAAAAAAAATTTAATATCAAGGAATTAAAAAATTTATTTCATAAAACATGCAAAATTATTAAAGTTGCTGCAATTAATTTATATTATTTTTAATCAAATATCATAGAATTATAAATGAAACTGGATCCCATGCACAGATATTTCTATGAATATTTTTTCCATTTGATCAAGTTAAAAGATTTATTATTTTTTCCTTTACAATTTTTTTTTTGTTTGGCAATTTTAGTTTTGAGTAACATGAATGAATAGAAGTTAAAATGAAGTACATGAAGCACACATGTTTGTATTCTTTTTTTTTTTTTGTTATCTAGTAACTTTGTACAACGAATACTAAATTATTCCATTGCAAAACTCCTTAACTTATATAAATGACTATAAGATTTGAAGAAAAGAATGCAAAGTTGGAAATCAACGTAACAACGCTACTAGAAATGATTATTAAAAATGTCTATAATATTGTCATTTGTCTAATCAAATAAGTGTTTTAAAGTAGAAATGTGTGGATGATAACATTTCAAAGAAAAAAAAAGACTATTGAAAACAGTTCAAAGAAACACCAAGTAGTAGTTTCCAATTAATGACTAAAGTCTTTTACATGTTTGGATATATTTCTTTTACCTTAGTGGGGGGGGGGG
>NC_068990.1:72771535-72793445 GCF_001194135.2 Octopus bimaculoides
ATATATATGCACGCGCGCGTGTGTGTATGTCCATGAATTTTTCTGTTTTTATTAATGATGGAATGTCCAACAGTGACGAATACGACGTAAAACGAAGAAAACAAGGTTAGATCCCAAGTTGAACATGTGTAGCTTACTTTGTAATAAAAAATGAAAGTGAACGCCTAACTGAAGGAAGGAACAACGAGAACAAAATGAAGAGGAAAAAAAACGTATTAAATAAATGCGCAGAAAGGAAGAAAAAAGAAAGAAAGCAAACTTATTAATGACAGTTCAATAACTGCCACTGCTCTGTCGATGAGGAGAAAGAAGAAATAAAATAACACGAACACCACCCACCGATAGAAATTACCTGTGTATATAAAGGTAACTAAGAATAGATATATGTGAACCTATCAAAGTGAAAAATAATAAGACGTAGAATGCTGAAACGCTAGTGAAAAAATATAAATCAATATGTACAGCAGAATGTCTATATGGAAGATAGATATATGCTATAAAAAAAATCTCTCCAGCAAGTTTTATTGAAGTGTAATAATAATAATTCTGTATGATTTATGCTCACAAGCTTCCATGTCGACCTGCCTTTTAAGTAAGGGAGATAACCCTCCGATAACGACGACAGCCGTCAGCACAATTACACGATCCGCTAAAATTATATTACATACATTCAAAGCATTCACTATTTAATTCATAGATGATTATTTCGGGTATAATATCTTGACATTTGCTTCTTTTATCTGTCGAACGAAGCTGGTACTATAAAATCTTAAAATGCCCGACGACGATAGCTAAGATAGTACTTAAAATAAATAAATAAATAAATAAAGCAAATTGGATTCTTTTATTCAGATCTAATATGATATAGAAACGTAACTGACATTAGTTTGATTAAACACATACATACATACATACATACATCAAACATTTATATCTGATCGGAGGTAATGAGATAGATAGATAGATAGATAGATAGATATTACAATGTTCATACTAAGTTGGAAATAAAGCAGTGTAAAAACACTTTTCTTTTTCTTTTCATCACTTGAAACAGACCATCAATAATCCTAAAAAAAATTATAATGCCGTAAAATCGAATATCTATATATGATAGCGAAAATGAGTGTATGCATCATACATGTATTTTGTATAAATCTTACAACCGTGGCGTCTATGAAATATGAACGATGTTCAGAGAACCAGACGCCGTATGAATGAAAGACCGTATTAGCTGGCAATCCCGTGAGTATATTATGTGTACATATATATATATATATATATATATATGAGAGTGCACGCGTACATTATAGGGATTCTGTGAATGTATGTGTGTGTGTGTTTGATCGTAACAAGGGAGTTTCCTCGAAAACTTACCTCACTCGGCACCGTGGTCAACATCTGGAACTAAGAGGCACCATCACCTGCCTACCTGCCGGTCACCAGGCACAGAATGATTTCAAATACACTCTTCAGACATGGCTAGAGATAGCAGGGGTGGAGTACGGTGTTACAGTCCTAGTGAATACTAACAACAACAGCAGCAGCAGCAGCAGGTGAACCAAAGATGAGTCCAACAACACTAAGTGGAGCCAATAAGCTCTTCCCATGACTCCCTATTTGGAGGGAGGGAAATATCTGGGAGTGTGAGAAGTAGTAGAAGTCTGGTGGTGCGCACAAAAACAGTAGGAAAAGATTGCGGACCGAGTTACATACAAATAATATAATATAATATGGAGAAACCGGTCTGACAATAGACGGTTGTAACAGCAGTAAGATTAGTTGCTGAAAATAGTTGTCGTTTTTAGATTGGATAGAATCTGACAGTCGTAATAAGAAGAAACACCTCACTGCTAACCGACTACATTACATGGGAATATCTATGAAGGAACAAGCTACATCGTTTTAGTGGCTGGCCAACTGTTGTTACCACTAGAGAGGAGAGACCAGCCTATGTGTGCGCTATTAAATAATACAGGAAGGGGGAGCGGAAAATCCTGCGGAGGAGAGAAATAAGGAGGTGGAGAAGGAGGAGCGACGAAGGACAGCAGACGCAAAAGATGCCAGTAGGTACCTCCCTCAATTCATACCATAATACATTTGCAAAGTCCACTGAAAAAAAAAAAACCACCTTCTTTATTTTACACCAGCAACAGCCAAGCTAACTTGGATGACTAACAGATATGCACAACAACAATTGCAACAGCAACAAGAAACAACAACAAATAAGCCAAAAAAAAAAAAAGAAAGAAAGAAAAACGGTACAGTAACAGAGGAATATCTGTTTGACAAGCAGCTGAAAACTAATGATATCTTTCATTAAAAGCAATTGAAAAAAAAGTAATTTTTTTTTTTTTTTTTTAGTTCAGAAAAACTATCTCCTTATGTTGGGTATCTGGGGAAATATGCTTACAATGAAAGGATGTGGTTGCAAGGCCAAACTTTACAACTTTAAGAGAGAGGAAAAAAACAAAAAAAGGAAAGAAAAAAACAAGGATTTACAGTAAATTTTGTTTGTTTTATTTCATTGAAGATGGCTATATTTTCTTATCTAAATCTTATTACTATAATTTTTGTAAAATGGTGGAGTAAACTAATAGAAAGGTTGTAAGTGGATATAATACCAGATATTTTCTTTTTTTTTTTTTCTTTCTTTTCTCAAATGGATTTTATATTTATATTTATTGATGCTCCGCAATCTATGTAAGATAACATACTGGAAGAAATACGATGAATTCCTATGTTCACAGTCAATATTGCATAGATTTCACTAAGAGAACACAGGTAAGAACAAGAAAATAAAAGAAGAAAAATATCGAAGTTTAAATTCTTTTCGCTCATTTTTTCTATTTCATTGTATAAGATACTATGTAGTTTAATGGAATATATTTTTGTTGTCTGTCGGTAGAGAATGTATGCCGTGCCACTGCTCTTGTCTATGCAGCAAATGTGCAGTCATGATGATAGCATTGATTGCAGATCAGCAATCGACTTGAATAACAGCAGACAGAAAATATAGATTATAAGTGAATACAATGGTCTGCATTAAGCATACTGCTGCTACTATTCTCATGCAGATTTAAATTTTCAAAAAACAGAAAGTAACATTTCTAGGTATAGCACAATTTTGTGTGTGTGTCTGTGTACTCGCATGTGAGTATTTTTCCTGGATACTGTTTTTGTTAACTTGTATAAAACAAAGCATTAGACACAATTAAAACCCTTCAAACTGGTGTTCCAGTATAACCAGTCCCTATTTCAAAAGAATAAAAACAAAAAATAAACGAATTTTGATTTAAGCTGGTCGAGAATATTAGCTGAATTAAAAAAAAAAACAAACTTTATCTAAGGTATTTTCCAAATCTAACAAACTAAGATGCACACACTTCCTTTAACTAGATTCCCCTTCATTTCAATATCTAGTACTGTACCCCTTTTTTAGTTTTCAGAGTGCATAATTTGGTACACAACTGCCAGCCACACCAATCACATAAACTACTATTGCCACTAAACCAAACGAAACGTCTTATTGATTTTTAAGGGGAAAAAAAATAGGTGAAGTTCCTTTCAGTTTATAAAGTTATGCTTAGGCTCGAAACCTTGACCCTACTTTCTAAAATCCAAGTTTTATGCATAAAAAGTAATAATGACCTTATGAATTTAAACTAAGTAGAATTGGAAATACTATCAAACTGATAAATCTGCAAATTCCATTGCACTACATATGCATAAAGTAATATCAACTACTATGAATTGTCGCATTACACTATGCTACATATGTCTTTGAAATTTATTTAGAAAGGAGATGGTAAAACTGAAGAAATGAGCAATGCTGGCTGGATTTGTAGGGCCAGGTCTGATTTTTGGGGGCAATATTCTTTAAGAAGGAAGGATAATAAAGAAAGTATACAGCTCCTCAACACTAACAAGGCTTTGAGATGTGACAAGATTATCAAATTTACAAATAACAGACTTGAAACATAGGCTAAAAACAAAAGAAAATTCCACTGAAAAGAAAACTGAGAGATTTCCTCAAACTAAGAAATTATTAGTGTGCGGATACGGATTCCTCAAAGAAGATATACAAGGTTAGAATGTTTAATTTACTTAGTAGCACACTCGCTAAGAATTACTATCTTCTTTTTAAGAGTCCAGAAGTAGGAATAAAATATATCAGCAGACAGTGGTTATAATAATGCATGGGGGGCAGTGAAATTGAAAACAGCTTCAATGTATATATTGATTAAATGCTATATCAATGACCTAATGTCATTGATATAGCATTTCATCAATAAATAATGTCAGGAAGTATTGATAATTAACATATTTTACTAAAAAAATTTTATTAAAGATATAGTTTCATCTGAGCTTTTGTTTCATATTTTCCAAATTTCACTGACTACATACTTGTAATAATGAGCTTATTGTATACAGAGCTCAGGTGCACTATACCACTGCATACTTGTAAAAAAAACAAAAAAACTGTGGAGCAACTTGCAAAATATATTAATTATATAGATATATCTGCATGTACGTGACAGTTAATATTTTGACTTCCACATATGAACTATAGACAAGTGACCATAATTGATGATGACCGCTTAAATATGATTTTCATTCAATTTCTGATACAAATGTAAGTCTTCATTCTATAGAGCAAAGTTGAACGCTGACACAACATAGAACCGTCATGGAACTGCTAGACCATTATTCTTATAGCATATAATCTATCATTGAATATAATTATTGAATGGAAATTATTCAATAAAACCTGAATTATATACATGCTCAGCAAAAAAGAAAACTTTTCTTTGAGAGTCCCTAACAAATGCTGCTCTGCCCTGACCCACCCTGACCCCATACCTCCTCTGCAATTAACAGGGAAATTACAATTAAGAATCATTTCCATGCAACATTCAGCATATCACCTCTTAAACATACATGAAAAAAATGTTTACTACAAAACCTGTAAAGTCAATGCATAATACATAACCAGTAAAAGTCTATGCATTTAACTAAATGGAGTTTTAGTTAACTATCAAAGTGCATCCACAATTCACTTTACACTAAGGTGTTTTGTTCAACATATATTCAAAATATATGTAGAATAATTTTTTTTTTTCAATCATTTAAGTAGGGGAAATAACTCTCAATTGGCTTTATAATTTTTTTTTACTTGTGTGTGAAAAGACAGTTTCTTTCATATAACAAGGTGAAATGAATGAACAAAAGAAACCAGCATGGTGTGATATCATGTAAACTGAATGAGTGGGTACGATAATGAGAAACGGAGTTGTATTTAGATAAAACGCTATAAAGAACTTTGAGGAACTGTAACGTTATCAGATATTCTAGCAGTTTTCCAATTAACTAAGAATGCTTTCTTTGTTTTAAGCAATAAATATTGAGGAGTATATATATATATTTTTTTTTCTGGACACAGTTAATAAACTTGGTCCATGGTGATGGTGACAAAATTTCTGCTTTCAAAAGTGATAATTTAATACGATTAAAGTATCTAGTTAGCTTCTCTATCCTATCCACAACTATTTGCCATAAATACCTGATTAAAAATATTGTAATAGTTTATATATATATATATACACACACACATATATATGAGTGTGTGTATGTTGCATGAATTGAAGTCATCGATACAGAATATTTCAATCTATCTTGTCTTCAATAAATGCTGCATTAAACACTCAATCATATCACAACTGCTAGTAATGATATAAGCAGGTAACAAAATTTCAAATATACTGCTAATTCACTGAAACAATAAGCAGTTGATAAGTAGTAAAATTTAGTATTACATGACACTGATTTCTCCTCACAGTATAAATCACGTTAAGAATAATGCATTAAAGAAGTAGTAATAAATCAGCATAAATCTGCAATAAGGGGGACGAATTGTAATGATTCCCACCCATGTAAGTGGAGTACACCTATAATCTCTCAGCAAGCTTCGAATACAAATCAATCTCCCCGTCTTCTTTCTGGTATACCCAACTCAGTAGGATGATTCTGTGGTACTTTTAGCTCCACCCTAAATAACAGACACCCATATTTCAGCAACAGTCGCATTTCAAACTACAGCAAGTTCTGAAAATATTCTCCCATATTTGAAAAGATAGCAAACAGATATTTCAAACTGAAACCATTTAATAAAACCACTTAAACAAGTAAATAAATAAATAATAATAATAATAACGATAAAATTGTTTCTAACATTTTATTTTTTTTTAGAATAATTGTTTAATATCAATTTCTAATATAGACACAAGGCCTGAAATTTTGAGGAGGGGGTTAGTTGATTAAATCAACCACAGTAATTAACATGTAATTTATTATATCAGCTCCAGAAGGATGAAAAGCAAAGCTTATCATGACAGAACTCGAACTCAGAACATAATGAACCAGAACAAATATCACAAGGCATTTTGTCTGACACTCTAACGATTCAGCCAATCTTCCGCTTTAATAATAATAGCAATAACGCTTTCTACTTTAGGCATAAGGCCAGCAATTTTCAGGGGAGGGAGAGTACTCTATATTACTGACCCCAGTACTTTGAACCGCTGAAAGGATGAAAGACAAAGTTGACCTTGGAGGGATCTGAATGTAGAATGTAAAAGAAAAACAGAACAAATACCGCAGGGCATTTTTCCCAACACTCTAAAAACCACAATGCATTGTCTTCAGTACTCAAAAGATGCCAATCTACAATCCATAATAATAAGAATAATAATGATAACCTTACATATAGAAAGCTTGTGACTTTCTGAGGTTACAAGTAGTAAACCATTACCACCATAAATTCTCCCAGGAATAAGACCAAACCTGATCTTTGTTTCTATAATAATAATAATAATCCTTTCTACTAAAGGCACAAGGCCTGAAATTTTGCAGGAGGGGACTAGTTAATTACATCAATCCCACTGTTTCACTGGTACTTAGTTTATCAACCCTAAAAGGATGAAAGGCAAAGTCAACCTCAGCAGAATTTGAACTCAGAACATAAAGACGGACAAAATGCCATTAAGCATTTTGCTCGGCCCAGTAATGATTCTGCCAGCTTGCCACCAACACCATAATAATAATAATAATAATAATAATAATAATAATAATAATAATAATAATAATAATAATAATCCTTTCTACTATAGGCGCAAAACCTGAAATTGTGGGGAAGGGGGCTAGTTGATTACATCGCCTCCAATACATAACTGGTACTTATTTTATCAACCCCAGTATGTAGTTGGTACTTATTTCATCGACTCTGAAAGGATGAAAGGCAAAGTTGACCTCGGTGGAATTCGAAATCCGACTGTAAGGACGGATGAAATGCCGTTAAGCATTTCACCCACTGTGCTAATGATTCTGCCAGATCGCCGCCATAATGATAATAATGATAATAATAATGGATTCAAATTATGGCATAAGGCCAGCAATTTTAGAGGGAGTGAGTAATTTAGATTACATTGACTCCAGCATGCAACTGGTATGTGTTTTTTTGACTCCCACTTCCACCCCACCAGCAAAAGAGATGAACAGTAAAGTTGACCTCAGTGAGATTTGAACCTAGAACATAAAAAAACCAGCATAATAACACAAAGTATTCAGTACTTTAACAACTGCTAATTCTTTATCATATATATTTATGAAGCATGGCAATTCAATAAACTGATACTCACAGACCTTTTTTTTAGTATTTTTGAATGGATCCCCTTTGAAGTCAATTGTTCAGCAATATGTTCAAAGGTAGTGAAAGTTTTAAAGTTTCATGTTTTTCCCAAGGTTGTGCTATATGTAATGAAAATAACACAACATTTTAACACCCATATTAATGCTGATAGTAACCCAAATCTAATTTAGTTTATAAGACAAAACCATTAGCTAAATGAAGTATTCATACGTGAATTAAAATATCTCATCGTGATTTTATTTAAGGACCTTAGTTTAGCTTTCAAATGCCAGTTTAACAATGATAAAACTTGTTTTACAAAATCCTTCCAAATTTTTCATTAATTTTAAAATCAACTTAAATGCAGACTTTATAGATATGGTCACAAAACAGTTAAGGAAACTTTACACAATATTTTGTCAATTCATATCTACAAGTATCCTTATTCACATTTACGTTTTCATAGCTTGTGAACATTAGAATTTCTGCAGCAGCATACACTTCTGTATCACTTTCAAAACTATTCTTTTTCAATCAACTTGACAAGTTTCAGATTCTCTGAGATTTATATAAAAATATTTGGATTTCGTAGAAGTTTTTAAAGATTTTATTGCTACTGATAAGAATAAATGCAAATATATTTTTCCATTGTCATTTTTAGTATTCAAATTAATTTATTGCTTAAAATATTAAAGGTAGACAAAGAAAAAAAAAACAAACATTAAAATGACATAAAAGCATTAAATTCACTGTTTTTAGTAATGCATTTTTTTCTTTTTCATCGTGCTTAGTTTTAGTTATCATAATAATAATAACAATAATAATTAAAACTCTAATTAATTTCCTACACTAAACTCCCAATTCAAATTGCTGAAAATGTTGTGTTCTTTAAATATATTACATATTCAGACAGAATAAAGTCATATACGCAGATTGAAGACAATAAAGAGCTATTTTCCAACTATTTTCCATTAAATTTTTTTCCTTCATGAAAATATTTCTTGAAATAAATTCGTTCATATACATATATGCATTCACACACACACACACATATATAATGCATAAACATACAGGTGGATATATATATATATATATATATATATGAGAGAGAGAGAGAGAGAAACAATAGCCTAATGCTTTGAACACTACAAATAAGAACTTAAATCTATAAGTAAAAAAGTATACACATCAGAATTACTAATCACATAGCTGACATATCTTGTGTTAATATATTTCACAACCTTCTGAGTTATACTAAACATTAGACAAGCATATTCTTATTCATTAAGGGACGGAATGGTTTGCAAAATTGTCTGCTTTTCACTTATTTGTGATAACTTACTGTCAGAGGCATGAGGGGTTAGCCTGAAACAATAACGGTGAAATTTGAAGAATTATTGCTTATGTTATTTGGTTTGAAGCAGGTTTAATATCTAATGGAATGGTAGGGGTTTACACTGAAATTTAAGAGATTGGATAATGAGAGAGTTTCAAAGATGGGTGTAATGAGTACATTAAAGTGAAGAGAAAGTTACGGTAGTAATTTGTTGAATAGGAAACAGGAACTTTGCTTAACAGCAAGGCAGGGGCTGGAGCCAGTTTAGCAAGGAGATAAATAACATTGCATTAGAGCCAGGAAAAAGTTATCAAGTGACTTGCTGGCTGTATAATCTCACATTTAGAGGCATTGATTATGGATAGATTTGCCAGAATTAAAATGCATTTTGGCTCAGTAAGGGAAACCCAATCCTCTCAGTGCAGCTTTTAGAATATGTTGTGAGTCTGGAGTTTCCAAAGGCGATCCTTACAAACACTTGTATTTCACACGCATAAGGTTTATGATGCTATATAGCTGTTCATGGATAGGTTCCTGGGGTTGAATAATATGGGCCTTTTGGTGTGTCCTGTCAAATGTTTTTATGTATTTATGACAGCTACACAGTAGGGAAGTGTGTAAAGGTTTAATGAAAAGAAGATAAGAAATAAAGAGATAAATGGTGTGTAAGTGGAAAAAAGTGCAATCAATTCAAAAACAGGTTAGAAAGGTGACATCCCCTTGGGAAATGCTCGAGTTGAGGAGCAACAGGAAGTCCACTTTCACATAGTGTCACTAGAGTAAGTGACCATGATTTAATCATGATGGCAGCAATGGGTGTGCATATGGAACTGAACTTTGGAATGAAATCTGATCATCAGCATTAGAACAGGTATCAAGATATTCTGGGGAGAGGGAGGGTGCATAAATACCATGTACTTAATATTAGAATGTTTAATTTATTATTGACTAGGTTAAAAGTAAGGGGGGGGGGTCACCTTTTAGTGGAGTTATCTCTGAAATTATGATTTGTTCTGTAAAGTTAATGAAATTAAGTCTTCTTTACAATTGAAGAATGACATAAATGCAAATAAACTAATAAATAAAGTATAGGGGTGGGGACTTCAAAAGAGTCATGTATCGTAGATAATAAATAACTATGCTAGCTTTTACATGGAAATATTACAATACATAAGTCATCAACCAAATACAATGACTGCTCCAAAAGTAGCAAAGTTGCTCTTCACACAAGACCAAGATTTACAGTTGCAATTAGGGGAGTGGAATGATTTGGAAGCATTGGATGGTGACATCTGGTCAATACATAAAGAAATTTCATGTCACAAAAAGTTTTCCCATTCACCTGATTTATCCTGTGCCTTTGACCATAACAGCAATAGAAGCAATTAATGACTTTTAATTTTTTAATGTTTTAGTTAAAGGTGGTGAACTGGCAGAGTCGTTAGCATGCCAGGCAAAATGCTTAGCAATATTTCATCCATCCTTACATTCTGAGTCCAAATTCCACTGAGGTTTGCTTTACCTTTCATCCTTTCAGGGTCAACAAACTGAGTACTGGTCAAACACTGGGGTCAATGTAACGGCTTGGCCCCCTCCCCATAAAATTGCTGGTTTTGTGCCAAAATTTGAAACTAATATGTTTTAATTACATGCCCATACCACTAGAGATTCCATTCAGCAGAAAAACCTTCAAAAATTTTATTGAAAACTTTATATCATTTCAATGTCAGTGCCTAATTGTACAAATCTTCAAATGCAGGTTATTTTCTCTAGTTAGATATTAGTTACCAAGCTGGTCCTCACTATAAAACAAACTATAAGGTAGTATAGAGAAGTTGGTGTAAATTTTCATTCATGCCTGAATATTAAGGCATGATCACATGTCTCCATTTCAATAACCCAGCTATGATGTTAACTTAGTAGTGCTTTCACCAAATGAAACACCTTGTCTAGAAGTACTTAGTGAAAATGCAAGTGACCAGTAAGTAAAGTGGCTCTTAAACATATCATTTTTCTGATGACAATAGAACACTTCAACTTTATATAAAACTTCAGCAAAATTACCATCAAACTTGCAACACAATTCCAAACCAAATATCACAAAATGAGTGATAGAAAGAAGTGTGCTTGTCTCTTGGATTGTTGTTGTTGTTGTAATGAAATAATTGTATTGCTTGGTCATAATATAAATCTAAACATAATAACTTAATATCAGGTGTGACTTTATCACTTTCATCATTTGGTCAATTACTTTACATTCTCACATTTAGCACATCAACAGTCTCCTCTTTTGAATGTATGTATATAAATGTACACAAAAATATATATTTATAGAAATTCTTATTAGTATGGTGACGCTAATCATTAGACACCAATGTATTCACACTAGTTTTTGAATAACTTTCTACGTAAGTGAATAACTGCAGGCTCTTCTCTTTTTATGATCACACCTGAGGACTAGTAGACTTTCTCCTCTATCGTTGTTTGATTAGTTTTTCTAATGACTGTTTCTATCTACTTATTTGAAAGATACTGATTCTACAACTAATATTCACTATTCACAGGAAAATACCCACAATTTCTTCATTTTTATGCCACCATACATACATAGATACACACACACATTATCTGTATATTTAATATCTGTATATTTAATGTGTATTAGTAAACCTGCACTTTTGGCCTTGTTACCTTCCCATCACACTAAACTGTTAATGAACATTTAATACAGATATATTTGTTTAGAATAAATTTATACATATGTTAGAATGAGTTTCTTGTTAGTTTTTCTTTTTCATGAATGATTATAAGAATTTCATGAGCAGTTAAATTTGTTCTTGTTAAAATATAAAATGTGGACACAAATAGGAGAACAAACATGAAATGTAAGAATGAACATCATATGTGACCTTCCAAGTACTTCATGTTGGGGTTTTTTTTTTATGTCACATGGCCCATTAATTTATTACATATACAGAAATGCATGTATTGAAAATCATAAATTTTTTTTTTTTAAATTAACAATTTACTGCTGTATAAATAAATCTAATTTGAAATTTTGGCACATGACTTAACAATAAAAGAAAGTTTTATGGAGACCTGTCAAGTAAATTAGCATAAAAATTAAAACGCGACATTTTAACCAATTTAAATTAGTAGAACAATAAACCAAGGTTTCGAATACAATTTTCTTTGTGAAGAAACAAGAGAGAAGTTATTTTAAATGGAAGTATTTCATATACCATAAAATATTAATCTTGAATAGATATGGTAAAGTAGGAGGACAAGCTTCATGGTACTTAGTTTATTTCTTCAGATAAAAGAAAAGTAAAATTTTCCTCTGGCTTAGAGTACAAAGTGTAACTCATTAAATATTATGAATAGGTTACTAGCTGACCTGTTACTAGAAAAGAAACCGTGTCGATGGTCAGAGAGGAGTCAGTTACTTTTTATTTAAAACCAAAGTTGACCCAAAGTTCATAATGCTTTTTGAGGCAAGATAGCCATATATAAAGTAGAGGTTTCTTTATTCTTTATGGGGAAGGTATTTCAAGTTTCCCTGATGCAGTAAGAGAAGGTAATAGATAAATAGACACATGAAATAAAGTAGCAAGCATTGATCTTTGGCAACTGACCAGATATATAAATCAACTAATGGTAAAATGCAAGAAGAGGAAAAAGCAATTTATAGTAGAAAAGAGAAAACTTTAAAGATGATAGTGATGGAGTGCTGAAACAACCCTGCCCACGATTTGCAAAAGGGAGGTGCATCATATCATCTATGAAGACCTGTCAAGTTGCGTGTGTGTATGTGCATGCGTGAGTGTGTGCATGTGTGTGTGTTTACGTATATGTGTTTCACTGTGTTGTGTGTGTTGTTTGTGTATTCATATTTGTGAATACCATGACCAAAGTGATAAGATACAGACTTCCACAATACTTGAGGGAATACACGAGACGCATCAGAATGTGTCCTTTGACAAGATGCTTATGCCGGCTGACTTAATCTATCTTGGTACAAGTTATTTACTAAATATAATGCACTGTGAACACTGGATGCCAGAATAAAAAAAAAATCAGTTTAACATTACTTCCCATACATGAATGACTAAAGATTATAGAACTACAATAGAGGTGGTGTTCTAAATCCATTGTTAGTTCTAGAACTACTTTTGAGATTTACTTAGAGGTTTTCCATCTCTCTCTCTCTCTCTCTCTCTCTCTCTAAGACACTACCTTTGGTTAACAATAACTAGTAACCTACTAAATATTATAGTGTTTGTAATAACATAAAACTATGTTTAGTATTTAAGGAATGAAATTTTGAAACTTAATTGCTGCAAGATGATTATATTAGCAACCTTGGATAGATTAGCAACTTGGAAGATAGATTAGAAAATTGAAGAGAAAAATTGATATTTATTGAAGCAAATAGATATTTACTATGCCTTTAGTAATATTTTAAAACAACTTCAGCATCAAAATATGTATAAATGTTTACCATTGCTGCTCACAACAAATTTTCTTATTCCAATAAATCACGAAATCATAAGTAGTTCCAGATTACCCTTGATAGAACCCACCACCACAACCACAATGGTCCAAAGATTCAAATTTAGGTAGATGGTGGATAGAATGCAGTGATGCCAATGCTGATGCCCTTCCAAAGTGTATTAAGTGAGAACATAAGGGAATAAGCACCAACAGGAAATTGAATCTGATTTGTGAATTGTTTGTTATATAATACATTAGTAAAACCTATATCGCAATGTCAAGTTTTCCTATTCACAGAGAGAGAGAGAGAAAGAGAGAGAGCTCTTTTGTTGTACTGAAATGGCACAGATATATTTATTGCTAAGCATAGATAATGAGCCATATAACATTTTCTCTCTTTTTTTTTTTCCTGTCATTTCACCGGTTGAGAATCATATTCACTGCAATTCTCAATTAAAGGGTCTAATGATTACAGAACATAAATATACTTGGGGAACATTTTTTTTTTTTTTTTTTGATAGGCTATAATGCATAATATATTTTTATCTATTATCTAGATTGAACCTCAGAGGAATTACAATGGTAGAGTTATATTGTCAAATATAACATTTAATCTGACTTTGACACCTTGCCTATAGTCAATATATTTCTATGATAGCACTCTCTTTTTAATTAAGTTGCTTTATTAGAATGTAGTAAATTGAAGATAAGAAGTGTGTCTATTCTCAAAATATTAATGTCTGTAAAATATTTTAGAAAGCTTAGTAACAAAGAACTAATAGAAAATAGTTGGTTTCATTGTTTGCATGTCCTGTAATAATTCAGGAGAAAAAAAAACTGCCCTGGGCTTGTTTTTTTCTATTGCTATAATCTTCAATGGTTAAAATTAATGAGCTAAAAGTTATTTTAATTTGACAGCATACTTAGAACTCTTGATCCAACAGGCTTAATTTTCTACAAAATGATTTTACAATTAAAAAAATATCAAAACAAAAATCGAATTTCTTGTTTACATTTCAAGAGCAAGTTACATTGATTGGATTAAATGAAAAAAAAAAAAGGTTATTTCAAAGATGACTTATTTTCTAAATAGCAGTGATAAATATTGAGAAAATATTTATTTCACAGAGAGCTGTTTACAAAGAATAGATTAAATTCATAGTTCTCAAAAGAGACATCTAAAGTGATTTACAAAAAAAAAAAAAATCAAAATAATATATATAAATTTATTGTTTTAATTAAGTAATCACTCTTTAAATAGTATAAAAATTCTTTATATTTAATCTCAGACATCCAAACACTTGTTTCAGGCTACTTTGATAACAACACCTTATGCTATTGCAGAGACATTGTCATTATTTGAAATGAAGATATAATTTCAAAGTGCTAGATTAAATCTGTGTTTAATATACACTTATTAATTGTTAGAGGTTAACAGGCCTCAGTTTTGTAATCTAAAGCCATAGGTATTGTAATAATAGTGGATAGCTTAAAACAGAAATCTTAACATAAGAACTGAATTTTTGTTATCACAACAATTTCAACTGACTAAATAACATACCAGGAATGTAACACATTATTATAGCAATAATACAACTCTTAGAAAATTACAGCTTATACGTTGAGCTGTAGTTCACAAACTCAAATTGCTTAACCCTAAATTTGGTAACTTTAGTGTTAAACCTTTTGTAGAGAGAGAAGTCAATAAAATGAGTACTTTTATCAAGACATTCAAGTGTTTGAGTTACTAAAAGAGTGTTTGCTAATAACATCTTTTTCAACTCTGCTGATGTAACATTGAGATTGGAACGAAGGATTTATATTTGTTGAGAAAGGAAAAAGAAGCAAGTCTAGGATTGCCAAACAGAAGTATATTTATTTAGAGAACTTAGTAATATTTAGATACAAGTGTAATAATTAGATTTTGGTTGTATATCCAAGCATTGGGAGGTTAAGATATCTTAGAAAACTACATTCAATGAATGAAGTCAACAAGTAGAAAAATACAGAACACTTGAAATGATAGGATTACCTGCTAAGAGTCAAGTCAAATCATTTAATATCTGGAGTTCATAGTACACTAGATAAGAAGAGTAGTATGCAGTTCTTGAGAATTTGTATCTACTCATGAAATGAAAGGATAGGGTGTGTGTGTGTGTGTGTGAGAGAGAGAGAGAGAGAGAGAGAGAGAGAGAGAGAGAGAGAGAGAGAGAGAGAGAGAGAGAGAGAGAGAGAGAGAGAGAGAGAGAGAGAAGGGGGTCAGAACATCTAATTAGGTGGTGCTATAACATACATGATTACAGAGTAATTAAAATACATAGAAAGCTGGGAGATTTCGCAGAAATGAAGTACAAGTTTAGCAACATTGGAACAACATAGCTTCACAATCACTGTCTTTTACAGAAACAACATTCAAGTATGTAGGAATAAGAGAAGCTTTGACAGTGAGGTAACACTTGAAATATAGTAGTGAGTGATCACAAACCTTGATAGTAACAGTAATGAGCAACAAATGAAAATTTAATAATAAAAGAATGCTACACCACCAATGTAAGACCATTAGTAGTGGGAGCATGTGCATTTTATAAAGGTGAGTAGCAACGATTTTAAACAGAAAATTATCTCCACTTTTAGCTGTTATTTAACCCCAATCAGTTCTGATTCTGTAGACCAGTCTATTGCCTTTTACTTTTACTGTGGCCATGATGGGGCACTACCATGTAGGGGTTAATCAAATGAATTGGTCCTAGTATTTTTTATGTTTTGTCTAAGCCCGGCACTTATTCTACTCGTCCCCTTTCACTGAATCACAATACCGATAGTCAAGCATGTATCCATGTATGTATGGATATATATTCACACATGGTGGTTAGTGTTGGGAGGGCATCCATCCAAAATAAGCATGCAAAAACAGACACTGAAGCCAGCTCCTGACAAACAGTCCAACTCATGCCAGCATAGAAAGTGGACGTTAAATGATGATGATGGCAGGCTTTTTTCAGTTTCTCCAGACTCAGGACTATAGTAAAAGGCATTTCCCCAATGTGCCACACAATGAAGGTGAACCGAGACACATGAGATTAAGAAGCAAATTCTAATGATGCAGCCACACCTGCACCTACATTCAAAGAAATTCCAGCTAACCTGTCTTTTTCTATAACTAGGACTACAAGTACCCCAAAATTGTTAAGACAGTGGAGTATGATCTGAAGGAATTTGGCTGTTATTTCTAACATAGTAGAGGAGATGCCTTTCTTGGCCTCACTTCTGCCTCCTCCACCTCTCTGGGCCACTCTCTTTCCCTCTCTCTCTTTTATTTTCTATACTATTGCTTAACCTGGTCCCATATTCTATCACAAAAGATATTAGCAAGCTGGAGGAGGGACACTCTATCTCTGTTTAAAGGGATGAGTGATGTGTATTTAATGATTTAAACCCCAGTCAGCTTCACTTTTGGTTCCTGTAACTGAAAAGCAATATTTTAGGTTCCAATCTTCTGCTCTTACAACATTCAGTCTGTAATGAGAACCAGATTTTCTACATACACAGTTCTTCCGTTTCTAAATTCTACACGGAAACATCTGATTATATAAATATATATATATATATTTATAATATATTATATATGTATATAATATAATATAATATTATATATATATATATACAGGGTGGCCCAAAAGTAGGTTTACAGTCATTCAACTATCTATTTCGCATTCATATATTAACAGTTAAGATCTTAATTATAAGAAAATATGAAACCATTATTCTATGCTAATTTAGTTAATTTTGTCACGCTCCCTTTCCAGTTTGTAAGATAGAAATTTAAATGTGATAAAATGGTTTTAAAAGAAATTTAAAGTGCCTACATGATAACTATCAACATACTTGGCCCAGCATGACCACAGCTTTGAAGCTGAAACATTTTAAAGAATTTTTAAAGAATTTCAAGAATTGAATATATATATTATATATATGTATGTATGTGTGTGCATGTGTGTACATATGTAATTATGCATGTATATATATATATAATGTATATGTACATATACATATATACTTATATATACAGACATGTGTGTGTATGCGTGTAAACACTCACACACACACACACACACACACTCACACGCAGGAGTGGCTGTGTGGTAAGAAGCTTTCTTCTCAACCACATGATTCCGGGTTCAGTCAGGCCAAAGATTCAGGAAGCACAAAAACTAGTTACCACTTTCAGATTTTGTTAGAAAAGAAAATTGAAGTGAAATACTTTTAGTACCAAATCTCCCTCACTGCTGCTGGATGCTGCCTGCCCGATACTGATACTGCTATACTTTTAAGCACTAAACAGCTAAACGAGATGTTTCCTCAAGACAAATACTGTAGTACTGAGACTTTCTTGCAGTATATCCATGTTAAGTAAGATATACAGATTGCTACTAAATAATACTTCACAGACTTGCAGTAACTGTATAACTTAATATTATTCTAAACATGTCCTAGATGAGCAAAAGTAAAAAATATATTCAAAATATATTACTGGTACCCATAATACTAATCCTTAATTTCTAGCATAAGACCCCCAAATATTAGGAGAAAGGTCATTCGTTTTACAACTGTTTTGCCAGGGCCAACTATGTATTGAAACACTTTTATAGCTGGATCTTTTTAAGTAAAGGATTTTTAATTCAATTTGTCTTTGAAGGCACAGAGCAAGAGGACACTTTATTGATAGGGAATGCAAATGTAATGTCACTGTCTTATTTTTTACAATGTTTACATGGAGACATGGAATGTAAACATTCATACCAACATATGAGCACATACATAAATATATGCAGAGGGCATACATATAGCTTTTGTCAGTTAATTCCATTGGTTATCCCAAGGTGAAAGTAGAAGACACTTGCCCAAGGTACCATGATGTGTGACAGAACTTAAGACCATGTGGTAACAAAGGGAATTCTATATCCACAAAATCATGTTGCTAATTAATTATTAGGGTATAGTTCAGGGGTTTCAGCCTGGGGTCCATGGACCCCTGGTGATCCGCTGAGGTAGTACTGGTGTCCACGAACTAAATTCAAAATTTCATATATATATATATATATACATATATACGATGGGCTTCTTTCAGTTTCCATCTACCAAATCCCCTCACAAGGCTTTGGTCGGCCCAAGGCTATAGTAGAAGACACTTGCCCAAGGTGCCACGCAGTGGGACTGAACCCGGAGCCATGTGGCTGGTAAGCAAGCTACTTACCACACAGCCACTCCTGCGCCTATATATATATATATATATATATATATATATATATATATATATATATATATATATATATGCACACACATAGGGATAAGCGTATTAAAAGGGGTCTGTGGGAAAACTCATTAAATAAAAGGGTTGGGAACCACTGGTATAGTTGATTAAACTGAACTTAAATGGCACTTCATTCTCTTCGGCCCTCCAGGAAAAATTAATCATACCAGGATTTGAACTCAGAATGTAATGGGCTGTAACTACATTCCAAATGATATTTATTTATTTCTTCCTTCCTTACTTTTTTTTTCTTTACCTGATGCTAACGATTGTGCCAATCCAACAGTCTTACTAATTATTATTGCTAGGAAAAAGTTATCCCCCCTTCAGCTATTGAATTTCGAAATATACTTCAAGTTCTTTGATGCCCATTCTGTTTAACGCAGCAACTTTAAGAGTATAAATAGATTCTATGCTAAGTTTTCTTTTCCTTTAAGTTCACTGATCATGAATGGAACTGGTAGCAGCCTAAATTGAAAACAGAGACATGTGTGTTTTGTATGTGTATGATGCTTAGAAAAAAAAAAAAGAGAGGGAGAGAGAGAGAGAGAGAAAACAAAAACATAATATAAATCATTAATTGTGTCTTGAGTTGGCTCAATACGAATAAGTTTGAATGGAGACCAAAGTGTGAAGTCCATTAATAATACATGACTTTGGCAAATTTCCAATACCATCTTAATTCCAAATCTCTCCAAAATTATGTTCGTATATTAAACTCAACCATAACAGTAAGCATTCTCAAAATAACATAACTTCAACAATAATCTTATTAAATGGGCTGAATTATAACTTACAGACAAAAAAAAAAAAACATAAAAATATTAAAAAAAAGTAAATGCATTATAGACATTAGAAGAATGGATGATTACAATTTCTCATTTGTCAAAGAACAACAAAGACACAAATAATTATACATAATGTGCATTTAACATACACACATATATCGTGTGTGTAACATATCTCTATGCATGCATGTGTACATACATACCTACACGTACACACACACGTTTACACACATATGTATATATATACATATACGCATACACTTGCCTTTATATATATGTGTATGTGTGTGTGTATATAAATATATATATATATATATATATATATATATAAATACATACACACACACATGTACACAAAAAGTAACACACCTGTGTGTGTGTGTGTGTGTGTGTGTGAAGATATGTAGCCTAGTAGCTAATATATTCAACTCCCAAATTATAAGGTCATGAGATCAATTCTTGAAGCAGGCAGTTTATGCTGTCCTTGAGTAAGACACCTAATTTCCCAATTGCTCAAGTCTGCACAGCTGAAAATGAGCACCAGCTAGGGTATTGGTGCAGACCTGTCACTCTTTTAAGCTGTTACAACCTAGATGTTCCCCTATGTCAAAGGTAAGAAGGAGGGAAGGGTACAGGCAAGAAGGGTATCTATGTCTGTTTGCAACTATATAGGCAGCAAAAATACTCTCTTGCAACTTACATATAGCTGTAATTCACACACGCACACACACACACACAGATAGATATACATATTTATACACACACAGATAGATATACATATTTATACACACACACATACAAATATACATGTATGTGTATATACAAGTGTATCTCTATCTTTCTATATATGAAGGGGTGCAGAAAATTTCCTTGCTTTGGATAAAAGAAAATACAGGAGGATCAGTTAATTATGATTTTATTCAACATATGCCCCTCTCAGATTCACACACTTAATGCAACAGTCTTTCATGTTTCCTAAGCCATGTACAAGAACTCAGAAGGCTGGGTCTCCAATCTCGCCTCTCGTGGTACCCTTAAAGCCAGGAACTTTTCAGCACCCCTTCGTGTGCATATACACATACATATATATTTGCAACATTTTACCATAAATTTACACTGATTAGATTAGTTCCACATCTCATTGCCTGTCACACAATTTTGACATCCTACACACACCGAAAGAGAAAGAACCACATTCAAACACTCTGTGTGCGTGTGTGTGTGTGTGTGTGTGTGTGTGTGTGTGTGTGTGTGTGTGTGTGTGTGTGTGTGTGTGTGTGTGTGTGTGTGTGTGTGTGTGTGTGTACCCTTCCCTGTCGTTTGTTTTGATTTTCCTGTCTACAAGAATTTAACTGTTAGAATTTCCTATCACCAACCACTTTACAAAGTGGCCTGAGTTCATTTTGTAACAATACCAGCACAAGAAACAAGAATACAGGAACGTCCTCTACTCTAAATCAGGTCTTAGAGTTACCAACCCACCTTTACAAGTTGCCAGTGCAGCAGTATGCTGATTTTAAACTTCCTGCATTCCTTCATCCACTCCTACTTTTTTTATTATTATTAATTATAACTAATGCCATTTTTATCACCTACCATTTTATAATGTTCACTAAGTGCATTTTATTCTGCCAACATCACTGGAAAGGTTGTATGTAGCTGATCACGCGTATCTTCTACCACAATCACTTTTTATTTAGAGACACTGCATATAGCATCTACCTAAGTTCATTGTATATGTGTGTATGTGTGTGTGTGTGTATGTGTGTCTGTGTATCCCCTTGTCTTGATAGGGTGTGAAAATTGTAAATGAGCGTCACAGATGTATGAGTAGTGGTATTTATAATCAATGTACTGTGAAGACATGTCCAGCCATAGGAAAATATCTTGTTTAGAAATAAGTGCAAGGGCTGTCAACAAGAAGGGCTTCTGGCTATGGAAAATCCACCTCAATGAACTCTGACCCATGCAAGCATGGAAAAGGGGGGGGGGCGGTCATTACAACATGTACATATATATACACACATAATGTGCATACTTTCTCTCCCTCTATACAAACACACACACACACACACCCACACATACACATACAATAGGCTTCTTTCAGTGTCTGCCTACCAAACCCACTCACAAGGCTTTGGTCAGCCTGAGGCTATAGTCAAAGACACTTTCCCTAGGTTCCACACAGTAGGACTGAACCCAGAACAATGTGGTAGGGAAGCAAGCTTCTTACCACACAGCGACACATGTAAATATATAGTCATATATATATATATATATATATATATATATATATA
>NC_068990.1:72793671-72796327 GCF_001194135.2 Octopus bimaculoides
TATATATATATATATATATAGCAAGAGAGAGAGAGAGAGAGAGAGAGGAGCACTTTGTTGATTACGACAACAAGGGCCTCAGCTGATATGATCAACAGAACAGCCGCTCATGAAATTAACATGCAAGTGGTTGAGCACTCTATGGAAACATCCTCAAGGAACAGTCAGCATGACACAGAGTGTGACAAGGCTGGCCCTTTGAAATACAGGTACTACTCATTTCTGTTAGCTGAGTGGATTGGAGTAACGTGAAAAGTGTCTTGCTCAAGAACACTGCCATCACCAGCAACTGAACTCATGACCCTTACGATCGTGAGCCAAATATCCCAACCATTAAGCCACATACCTTCACATATATATATCATCATCATCATCATCGCTTAACGTCTGCTTTCCATGCTGGCATACACATTATTTATATATGTGTGTGTATATATACACATACACACACACATTTTTTGTTGGCACTCAGTCGCTTACGACGACGAGGGTTCCAGTTGATCCGATCAACGTAACAGCCTACTCGTGAAATTAACGTGCAAGTGGTTGAGCATTTCACAGACACGTGTACCCTTAACGTAGTTCTCAGGGAGATTCAGCATGACATAGAATGTGACAAGACTGACTCTTTGAATTACGGGCACAACAGAAACAGGAAGAAAGAGTGAGAGAAAGTTGTGGTGAAAGAGTACAGCAGGGTTCACCACCATCCCCTGCCGGAGCCTCATGGAGCTTTAGGTGTTTTCGCTCAATAAACACTCACAATGCCCGGTCTGCGAATCGAAACTGCGATCCTATGACCACGAGTCCGCTGCCCTTACCACTGGGCCACTGCACCTCCACACACACACACAAAGACATATATAATACACATACACACTTTTAATATAGTAAATATGTTTACATATATGTACCTTTAATAAATATACATTTAACCTCGCTATCGAAAAGAGACTCTGAAGTCAAACCACAGGGCTCTCTCTCTCTCTCTCTCTCTCTCTCTCTCTCTCAGTTTCTGCAAAACAAACCAAACAGCTTCATTAATTTTTGCCTGGTTTATTGCTGGCTCACCAAAGTTTACTTCTCAAAATACACTATGAGTAACAGGCATTACTTTTACTAAATTCGCATATCTGCACATTTATGGCACATATATTAATTAATAATTAATTAAAGTACTGAGACAAGATACATGGATAAATTCTAGATCTAATATATGTTTAATGAACAGACATTTAAGCCTTGCTGAGAGTCTATTTGCATAGCGAGATTTATATATGCATGTCAATTAAACCTATACTCCAAAAATTTACACACACACACACACACACACACACACACAAACAAGTATATGTCTGCACACATATGTTGATATAAAACATTATAAGAACCAATTTCATGCACAAAAGAGTCCTACCAATGGGTTTGTTCCTCTATTCTTGACCAATTGGTGCTGTAATAGCCCAATATCATATTAGAAATCTTATGTATGTGATGTGTGTGTGTGTGTGCACGTGTGTGTGCATACACATATGTGTGTTGGCTCCGTTGGTGAAAAAGTGTGTGAATTTGATTTGAATCTTCTTGCTTGCATCATTATTCTCCCCCCCCCCCGCCAGATTTTGATGCTACAGATACTTTAAAGAAGTGATGAGCTAAATCTTGTAATTCCTGAATGTTAATCTAATATTCAGCAATAATCACAGTAGAAACAACAATTTGTTACCTTAGAAGAAGACACTAGGAATGTAAATATGCAAACACAAGTGTGTGTTGTGTGTGTGTGTGTATGTGTGTGTGTGTGTGTGTGTGTGTGCATGTGCAAGTTTAGTAAACAATGGGAGTAAATGGCAAAATGATAAAGCTTAGAAGTTTAGGTGATTCAGTTGCTACATGACTGGCTACTATGTAGTAATATTATAACCATTCCAAGATATGGAACTAATGATGACATAGTAATTAGGGTGAAAGTATAGTGAAAGAATTTTTATCATCATCATCATCAATGTCTGTTAGGCACAAAGGGACTCTTCTTATTTGCTTTTCTCTTTTATTTCTTCCTTTTTGTCTTATACCAGCCTACTTATATCACACACACCAGCTTAATAATGAAATAATTATTTGACAGAGATTTTCCAGGTGTAATTATTTTCAAAATTAACTAATCATGTTAAGCAGAATATTTTGTCAGAAATATGGTCATAGCACCCTCAATAGAGAGTTTAGTTTGTGTGTCATATGTAAGCAGTGTGCTTTTCCACAGTAAGTAGACACAGACAACGCAAGCAGAATACCTTTAAAACCCTTTAGCATTTGAACCAGTCATATCCAGCCCAGATATGACTTTGTAGGCATGTCCACGTGTGTTAGACACAACTCAGTCAGATCTAAGCTCTCACACCTACCCTACAATGTTATTCTAAAAATAGTCACATCATTAAAATCTCAAAACTACTAGATAATGCCGGATTATTTCAAAACAATGTGGATAAATAAGAAATGCATTTGACTGAATAATTTGAATGCTAAAGGGTGTAAGCTTGTAATGTCGAAGACTCTTCCATTTTGCTTAATACACCTTGTTTGTTGTTCCCTCCCCTATCTCCATTTTCTGCTTTTTGTACAATTTTGAACAATATATATATATATATATATA
>NC_068990.1:72796337-72807460 GCF_001194135.2 Octopus bimaculoides
TTTATATACATATAATAAGGAAAGACTAATTTCAGAATGGTACATTGTATTGTCTCCAAACTATTTCACAGTACTGCTGAAATACAGTAGATAGAATTTAGCCAACAGTATGAAAGAGAAACAATTAAAAGTGTGCTTTATCTTGCATTTTATTTATTTTTAAAAGTCATTTTACTAAGTGGTATGATGCATTTCTTGTTTATTTCCAGGTCATGCTTGACTGAGCAAGCCCACGATCAAAGGTGTTTCAGCCATGATTACTTTTTAACCCTTTCGTTACCGTATTTATTTTGAGATGTTTTGTGTTTCTTTCAATTAATTTTAAATATAACAAAGAATTTAGTAAAATAACTTAGTTATCGTCAAATTAGTGTTAGGAACATTTTAATTCAAAACTTATGAAAACAAGACATTTGTACTACAGAGCCCGAGGCAGTTTCAGCTGGGTTGGTATTTAGCTTGTGGCTAACCTATAAGACACCTGTCCAAAGTGCCATGCCATGGGACTGAATCTGGAGCTATGTG
Source organism: Octopus bimaculoides (assembly GCF_001194135.2). Classification (NCBI taxonomy): domain Eukaryota; kingdom Metazoa; phylum Mollusca; class Cephalopoda; order Octopoda; family Octopodidae; genus Octopus; species Octopus bimaculoides. Next base: position 72,796,863 of record NC_068990.1, read on the forward strand.
GTTAAGAAGCAAACTTCTGATAACACAGTCACACTTGCACCTATAATGACTTCCTGTACATGGTAAGCATGCATCTATAACAGCAGCCACAAAGACTTGGCTTCCTCTTCAGAATCAGAGAATATTCCAGCTCTCATCAGTTACTGATTGTTAACAAGTTGCAAGTATGATCTACTTTATCATACAACTGTTCATACTCGAGGACAGGACAGCTGTTCAGTTTGTAAAGAGTCTCAACACAATATACACAAATTATCTGGCAAGCCTTCATTCAACAACATGCAACAACCACTATCCCACTGACGTGTTGTGCCCCTCCCCTCCACTCACCATCTGTTGCTTCTGCTGCTATTACAATGGCTTCTACCACATCAAAGTAGCAACATGTGCACTATCTGCTACTGCATCTCTCTTTCAGCCAACAGACCCTGTACAAAAACTCTTTACCCCCAACTTTCTCCACCAGAACTGTAACAACTCTCTTGCTAACTTCATTTTCCCTAAGCTGAACACCAATTAAACAGATGAATTGAAAGAGACTAGAGATAGTTTCCATCAACAATTTTGAGTATAAACAAGTTTAAAAGTGAGTGGAATAAATGACACTAAGAAGGAATGCTGCCCAAAGCCATTCCTTGTGGTAAACTAATTAATTGCGCTTTTGAGCTGAACATAAATTTCATTAGCCTCATCAGTCTGGGAGGGTCTGCAATGTCTACTACATGCACTGGTTGGATTTTTTTAAAACGGGGGCCACATTTTTCATTAACGAAACACTTTGAAACTTGGAACACTGGTAGAATGTGTCATATAAAACATCTTTTTCTCTTAGTCTTCTTAAAAAAAAAAGAAATCCCTAAGTTATTCCATGTGAAAGTTGTATTTCTGTAATTTCAACCAATCACTGACGTCCATTCAGCCGATATACATTAAGTGCCGACTACATAAACAAATGATTCTGAAACAATTAACACTAACCCTAACCCTAACCCTAACCCTAACTCTAGGGTTAGAGTTAGGGTTAGGGTTAGGGTTAAAGCAAATTTAAAATGAAAAAAGCAAATAAAACGAAGGTATGGAGATTAAATACGCTTTACATCGCTTAATCAGCCAAAGGAGTAAATGTAAACAACTGAATACTTGTCAGTGATTGGTTGAAATTATCGAAATAAGACAATTTTTTACATGAAATAAATTCGAATACAAAAATATTTTTCTGTTCTATAACACAAAATAGATAAGTATACGAAGTTCGAAAGTCTTTCCGTACCAAAAACACTACATAAAACATTAATGAAAAATGTGGCCCCCGTCTTAAAATAGATCCCACTGGTTCACTTCACTAACTTGAATAATAATTCTTTCCAATTTTGGCAGTAGGCCATCAGTTTGAAGGGAAGGAGTAAGTCAATTACATCGAACCTAGTACTTTATAAATACTTGTTTTTATCAACCCTGAAAGAACAAAAGGTGAAGTCAACCTTGGCAGAATTAGAACTCAAAACATAAAGAGCCAAAAGAAATGCCACTGAGCATATTTTGTTCAAGATGCTAACAACTCAGCTGGCTGCCATTTATCTAACTTAAATACTAATGACAATGGCAATGAAGACTCTGTCCTAATCAGCCGCAACTCATCTTTGTCTACAAAACAACTGAAACTGAATTTGAAGACTGGGTATTTGTAGAATCAACTAAATGCAGATGAGCATGTTGTCACCATTAGAATCAATCTAGAATTAGCAACAGCAGAGGAGGGAACCCAAGTTGGCATAGCTAGGTTCAGCTGACAAAGCCTAAGAGTAAATATTGCTATGATTAATAAATGGAACTATCAGAAAAGAACAGGAATGCAGCTTGTTGAAAGTTATCAATACAAATAGGCAGAAATAGATTGTCCTGAATACTCCATATGAATGTAGTGTACTCTCCACCCAAGTCTGTTCAAAACAAGCAGAATTATGTTCTATTTTTTCAAACTATATTATGGTTTGTGTATTATAGATATATGTATCCATGTGATAAAGAATCTGCTTCATAACCACAAGTGTGTGCTATCTTGGGAAAATGATTTTTACTATAGGCCCAGACTTGTGTGTGTGTGTGTGTGTGTGTGTGTGTGTGTGTGTGTGTGTGTGTGTGTGTGTGTGTGTGTGTGTGTGTGTGTGTGTGTGTGTGTGTGTGTGTGTGTGTGTGTGTGTGTGTGTGTGTGTGTGTGTGTGTGTATGTGTATGTAGTCGTGTGCATGAGTGTATGTTTGTGTCTCCTTGTCATGACATCATGTAATAGTTGTAAAATGATTGTCACCGTCATTCTGCAAGAACAGGTCCGTCCATGGAGAAACAAGTACAGTTACCTTCTTGAATCATACCAACTCATAACTGCTGGTTTCCCGGTTTCATGGTGTATATATTCTCCACCTTGATGGGATGCCAGTCTGTTGCAGAATTACTCACTTTTGCCAGCTGAGTGGACTGGAGCAACATGAAATGAAGTGCTTTGCTCAAGAACATAACACATCAACTGGTCCAGGAATCAAAACCACAACCTTACAGTCATGAGTCCAATACCCTAACCACTAAGCCATGTGCTTCCACAATGGAGAATCAGGAGAGGACTGGTGATAGGAAGGGCATGCAGCTGTAGAAAATTTGCCTACATAATCTCAATCTGACCTATGAAAGTGGACATTATGATAATGAAGACGATGATGATGATAATTTTGTTGTTATCCAATTTGTCCCTCCTGTCTATAAATGGTACAGTGTGTCATGAAGGGGGATCTGGTGGTTATTTCTAGCATGTAAAATGGTTATGTAGAGGCTCCCTTGATAACTTATTCTTTAGCTATTTGACTGCATGGGTAATCTTAGATGTGTTGCCAACGATTGTACAATGTCTGTCTATATTGCAAAACAGTTGGTGAAAATAACGGTTCACTGATGCTTTTATTATTTATTTATTTATTTATTCTTAGAAATGTTTGCAGTAACAGTGTCAATAAAGTCAACAAATTAGTTTCCATAGTCAATTAACACACTACATAAGCTAAAAGATTGTGTGAAAATTCTTTGAAGATTTTTTTTCTAAAAAAAAAAAAACCCCAAAAGATTCAGAGATTCATGTAAAATATTATTACAATTGTAAACATGAAACAATGAATATAAAGCCATATGACTATAAACAGGACTCGTTTTCATTCCATGTATTTAAATATGAATAGTCTTACATGAAAATGTGTATGTTTATGCTTCTAAAACTACTAATATTTCAGAAATCAATGGAAATAATATTCACAGTGAAAGATTTCTTTTAAAAAAGAACAAAGAATGAGACAAAATATATTACTTTATCAAATCTATACAAAACTGGTTTTTCAAAATTTTTCTTTTCTTTCTTTTTTTTTTTTTTTTGTAGGAGAAGAAAGAATGGAAGCATAAACTTTGGTTGTCCGCTGAAAATAAAATATCCTAAAATACACCAAAGATTTTCACTTGATGTTACATGATTTTCATGTGGAAAGCAGAACTGTTAAAATTATTAAACAAATAAATAAAAAAAAAAAAATGAAAGGGACAAAAAAAAAAAATGAAATGAAATGTAAACCAGATACATAACAAAAGTAAACTATAAATCGAGCAAAGAAAATTACCAGGCAATGCGTTTCTTGATTCACTTATATTTGTAAAGATAGTGTTATTTAGTTGGGACAAAGGAAATGAAAGCTTATATGTAAATGATTTATACACTTAGTAAAATTATATTGATGGTGTATTGAGCACCATTAACAAACTTTTTCCCATCAACACATTTGATATATAGCAGAAAATTATTACACTATAATACTAATGTAGAAGACAAGGAACTTAATGTTATAATTTTGACATATGTGCAAACAAATATTGGATTGAAACTAATGGAAGAGGCAAGCAGAAAAAAATAGTCTGAGAATGATATAACAGACATATAAGGTGGGGGAAAAAAAAAGGAAAATATTGATGAATGAGGTATAATTACATTATTATTTTCAGTTCAATAAAGTGGAGACTTTATGATAAATATCACTTATTCCCTTCACATAAAAATCTATTAAATGCTTATGAATAAAATAACAAAAGCTTTTTACATGAATAACTGGTTAACAATTACTATTTTGGAAAGTGCAAATTAATAATTAAATTTTTGTATAAGTAAAAGTCTACAAGTTAAAACTGCTTAAAGATTGAATAAGCTGAGTAAACATCGATAAATTGTTTGAAACAGAAAAGAAGAGAAAACAAAAAAAAAACTTTTTGTTATATGTATTGAGTAGTGAAAAGTACTTTCTAATTTGAGAGAAATTTAGTAGAACGTCATAAAAATACACATCGAAAAGTAATGATTTATACTCTACAGCCTTTACCAGAGTTTTATTTTCACAATGCCAAATGTGCTATGACATTAAAGTTTAGACATTAAATAAATATTTAACTCAAACATATCCGATAATTTAAAAGTAACATGAAATATTGATATAGTATTTTATCACTGAATAAGAGATTTCCATAGAAAGAATAAAAAAACAATCAAAAAAACAAAAAAAAGCACAGAATGTTTATAAAATTTTATAAGAAATATAAAGAGGGTGGGGTCTTCTTAAATATAGATTTTAATAAAAAAAAAAATTATTATTTTTTTTGTTTTATTTGGTATGCTTTTTAATGTTTGTTTACGTCTTTTATATTTCCATTGGTTATTCCTATACATTACATTTAGAAGACAGTTAATGCTACATTAGCTAAAATATAAATAATATATCTTGTTTTCTGTCAAGAAATACATTAAGGTACAAATATTGTTATAAAAGGTTGAAACTTTCATTTAAAATTATAGTTTGTTAGATTCCAGCTTGAATTGATGGTTAAACTTTTTTTTTTCTTTTTAAAGGCAAACAGTACCCACAGACTTTTTTACGTTTGAGAAGATATTTTACACACACACACACACACATGTATGCTTGGATGCACTAAGGATGCAACAATTATCCCATTCAGGTTTTAGCTCTTGTTGTTAACCATGTTAAAATCCCACCATTGCATATTCACACGGGGCTCCCGCACAGTCACATGTGTGTTATAATGTAATATCCTTTCTACAATCTTTCTACTATAGGCACAAGGCCTGATATTTTGGGGAATGGGGTAAGTCAATTACATTGACACCAGTGTTCCACTGGTACTTATTTTGTTGACCCTGAAAGGATGAAAGGTAGAGTCGACCTCAGCGGAATTTGAACTCAGAATGTAAGGACAGACAAAATGCTGCTAAGCGCCTTCTCCAGCTTGCCAGTTTTAGGGTAATAATGTAATATAAAAGCCCATCATTGTATGTGTGTCTACAGTGTGTGTACTGTGAAATCCAATAATGATTATTAGTTGTATATATGACAGGCCTCTACACTGTGTCTGTCAACTGAATTCCTCTCAGAAGGCAGAGACCAATCTATGGTACAAAGATGACACTAGCCTGAGGAACCATGCAGTGGAATTTGAACAGGAACCATTTGGTTGTGAAGCAGCAAGCTTCATAGTTGCACTGCCATGCCTGGGTGAAGTTAATGGGAATTACGTTCACTTTGAAAATCTGCAGGTAAATAGTTAGAGGGAATAGGAAATTCTAAAGAATCAAAATTCAGGAAAAATAAACATTAGTAAGACTTTCTCAGATGCATTTTACATGAGTGAGTAGTTGTTACTATTATTTAGCTCCACATCAACCCCAATCAAACAAACCTATGATGAAAGCGTTCCAACCATGACCAACCTGTTTTTAACCTGGGCCTACAGAACTTAAGATTCAATGTTCATCACCAGAGTAACACAGCCCTGATGCATTCCTTCCTGGCCCAGTAGCAGTGCCCAGCAAAACACAGTCTCCTGGCTCTGACCACTTCTGATACCAGGGGGGGGGGGGGTCACTGTAGAGATCTAACAGCAATATGAATCTGAATGGAGGAAAATTTGGTTGCTGTTACTTTTAGCACATTAAGCTACCAAGTTGAGGGTTCCTCAAATGGGGGTTGCAGAAAACTGAGGATCATGTAATTACCCCAACAGGTTCCTGACAATAGTGAGATTGAGTAGTTCTAGGATTCTGCATGTCATAGATTTGTTGTTGGATGGCAGCTATTCACATTGCCACAGTCACTTTCACTTCCACCATCATTATCATTGCCTATAAGTCAACTATTTCTATACAAGCATGGGTGGTACAAGAATTATTTAGGCAGTATTCTGTAGCTGGATGCCCTTCCTGTTGGCAGCCCTTATTTGGTTTTTTAAGTAAGGTATATACATTCAACTTCACTTCACAGAAAACAAGTGACACTGAAGAACTACAGGACATATTATTCATAAGGAAAGTAAATACTGTCCTTCACTTCATTTAATTAGTGATACTGCAAAGACATGAGTAAACATTTCACACATACACGCACACGCTCTCTCTCTCTCTCTGGGCTTCAGTACACTTTCCATCTACCAAATTTCAAACCTAAGAAATTTGCTAGCCCAAAGTTATAGTGGAAGACACTTGGCTATGGTGTTACATAATGGAATGGAACCTGAAACCAAGGGGTTATGAAGTGAACTTTAAAACCAGAGAGCCACACTTGCACCTCAAAAAAAAAAAAAAAAATCATATCTACCACTGGTGTCTTTATATACAGACGTATTTACAACTATTTTTAAAAATCATTTTACACCTTTTTTTACTCTTTTACTTTTTCAGTCATTTGACTTCGGCCATGCTGGAGCACCACCTTTAGTCGAGCAAATCGACCTCAGGACTTATTCTTTGTAAACCTAGTACTTATTCTATTGGTCTCTTTTGCCGAACCGCTAAGTTACAGGGACGTAAACACACCAGCATCGGTTGTCAGGCGATGTTGGGGGGACAAACACAGACACACAAACACACATATATATATATACGACGGGCTTCTTTTTTAGTTTCCGTCTGCCAAATCCACTCACAAGACACTTGCCCAAAGTGCCATGTAATGGGACTGAACCTGGAACAATGTGGTTTGTAAGCAAGCTACTTACCACACAGCCACTCCTGCGCTTACCATTTATTTCTTAATATATGCTTCAAAGCAGGTTTGGTGCTCAAACATTTAAGTTATTGAGATATTTTTTATCGAAATATTCATTTATGAAGTCATTACAATAACTATTTTCAAAAGTAATTTATATAATTCCCAGACAGCAGAAGGTACAGGTATTCTTTTGAAAACTAAAAATTACTTCATTCTCACATATAGCCTTAGCCATGTTCCCACATGTTATTTAGAGATAATTAGCTATAAAATACAAGCAGCAATTCTTGTAAACATTTGGGTTTCTCTCATCATCCAAATCATATTTACAGCAAACCTAGATCAATTCTAAAATCACTTTCTAAACTCTCCTACCATACAACTTATATACAATACAGAATCTTACTCATCATAGACAGAGTGTAGATAAATGAGAATACATAGATTAATAGTCACACTTTTTTCTATTGGAACCAATTGCATGTAACAAAGAATTATGGGAACTTGCAGACAAAAGGTCAAAAGAATGTTGATCTGTTTGTTCACAGTGTAGAAAACAGCCCATCACTAAAAATTTGCTATATATATCTTCTGTCTTACTAGAGTTCTAAACATGACTGGCTAGTTTGAATATTTGACTGGTGGTCACAGGTACATATGCTGTCTCAAGTACTCTTAAATGTTTCACAGTATCAAGCTGGTAAAGGAGCAAAACGCTCACATACAAGGTATACAGAAATGACAATTGGAAAAGCCTGCAGTTATATAGTATATAACTATTAGCTCCAATAATTCAGGGAAAAATGTTTGGATTTATGAAACCATACAATAATATGCTTGAATTATTGAAGGAAATCGTTTATAGCTTAGGTGTTCTCCCTAACAACACTCAATCATGAAAGAGAAAGTTGCTACATATTTCAAGCAGATCAAGTGAGGGTTATACAATGCCCATTATAGGGTTTAAAGTTCAGCAACTCGGAATCAATAGACCATCATACTAACCATTCAGCCACTATATGACATTATAGAAAAAGCAAAAACCAGACACCTTCAGGAAGGTGATGATAAAAAGAATGAAGACTATTTCATTTATCTAATAGAGATGCTCTTTAAATAATCAGCTCTGGAGTGAGAGGGGGAAATGCAGAATGCAAGTGCTATTGGAAATGGAGCAGTAGAATAGAGCTATTTTTATTAAGAAAGAAAGCTCAACCACTACAATCAATTTAGATATGATGTCTGCAACATGAAATGAAATTGTTCCTGATATGCTGTCAAAGATATCTTCTATTGGCAAAATGCCTAGATATCATATTCAAGATAATAGGGTCAGTAGGCCATAACTTGTAACTGTTGACTAAGTGGCATAGTGCAGCCAAGAATGTTTAGTACTACAATAACATTGTTCAAAAACAATATTGGCATTGAACATTTCTCACTAACTATAATATTCACAAGACTAAAAATTTGAAAAATTATTTCTTGCTTGCTTCATACACACATACATACGTACCTACGTACCTGTGTGTGTGTGTGTGTGTGTGTGTATGTACATATGTGTGTGTATGTGTATGTGATATACAAACATACACAAATTGATGTTGATAATTAAGTTTTAATTTAAATGACTCTCAGCCATTCTCTATGATAGCACAATGATAAATATGTACACAGTAAATTCATTTTTCAAATTTATTTTACGCATTTATAAAATATTGAGCCTGAGTATGTGAGGTTACACGATTAATGTAAAATAATAATACAATTATCTCTTACCTAAGAATGAATCCAAAAGAAACACGTACTCATGCCTTTGCTAATAGCATTAGCAACATAAACGTGAGATGAAAATAATTCATTCTCCTAAACATTTCACCTATGATCTGTAGAGGCAGAATATTTGCTGGAGAAATAATAAAGAAAACCCAAAACCGAGTTAGTTGTAAGGTAGGAATGTTAAGCAGCCAAATTTAGAGTTGTTAGGCTCTTTAGAGGTAGTTAATGCTTTGTCAATAAGGTGAAGACATTTACAAGTGTGAAAGCACATCTTTAATCATCCAGCAAGGATCTAATTATGAGTAGCTATAAATATAATTACACTGTACATGACTGAAATAGAACTCCAATTCCGATGCTCATCAAATCTAGAAGCTAATGATAAAAAGTGTGAGGGGTGGGAGTAGGAGTGAGGGGGTGGCAGGGTTAGTGTAATTGATGAATGTTTGATGGCCACAGCCCACTAGTAGCTGGAACCAGCAAAAGTGTAATGTAAGCTTTTTATTTTATTTATTTATTTATTTATTTATTTATTTTTTGGACATAATCTGACTCATTTTCAAGAATGGGGAATGTCAATTAATGGATATGTTAGAGAAAAGAAACAGTAAAATTAACGATTATTGATTTACATTTATTCAAACATACTCAAGAACACACTAAGCAGGTGGTGGTGGCGGTGGTAGTGGTAGTAGTAGTAGTAATAGTAGTAGTAGTAGTTTTAGCACCAGGTCATCTGGATGGGCAGGCCTATTAGCAAAAGAATTCCTGCCATGACTATTCCATTCCATATTTGTTTTTGATTTCTTATTCTTTTTCTTTTCAGGCTCAGCAGACAAATCCAAAGATTTTTCTTTCTTTTTTTTTTTTTTCAATGAAAACGAGAGAGAAATTTGGCGCTGCCATATCTATTGGTTTGAGTGATTGTACAGATTTAAGAAGAATATGATATTTGTGAAAGAGACAATCACAACTAACTTGAAACATAAATAAATAAATAGTGATAAATGATATCATAGCAAACTCATTGTTACAAAATGACCTTCAGTGAAATAAGAAATAAAACAGAGACTAATCTTTCCAAGCAAAATGTGAAGAGACAGATATTTAGGCACCAGCTTTATGCTGTTAATTATTTCAAAACAAGTAGATATATTCCAAACAGCACAAGATGCCTGCTTCATTGATGGAGTGCTAAAATTCCATTGGATGCATCTTGTTGTATACTGGAGTATGACACCTTCAGACATCCAACGTGTGACACTGATTATTCTTGGAATCATAATCTACATATTCTAGGAGAATATTTACATGTCTGAATTTGCATAAATATAGGCATCATCAGTGAATGTAAAATAAATGTTCGTTAATGTAGCATACACAAGGTATTATATTGTCTGTACCACCACCGATGCACGACTGAAACTACTTTCATGATATCCATCAACTGCAATATTAATGTATTGTAGCTGTTGTAATTGAAGGAATTGATCTTAATTAGATTTCTTTATCAAAGGTGCAGGTGTGTCTGTGTCGTAAGAAGCTTGCTTCCTAACCACATGGTTCTGGGTTCAGTCCCACTGCATGATACCTTGGGTGTCATCTACTAAAGCCTCGGACTGACCAAAGCCTTGTGAGTGGATTTCGTAGACAGAATCTGAAAGAAGCCTGTGGTATATATATATATATATGTGTGTGTGTGTGTGTGTGTGTATATATATATATATATATATATATATAT
>NC_068990.1:72807470-72812209 GCF_001194135.2 Octopus bimaculoides
ATATATATATAGCTATGTGTGTGTGCCTTTGAATCTATGTATATTCTTCTATCATAGTTTGACAACTGGTGTTGGTGTGTTTATGTCCCTGTAACTTATCACTTTGGCAAAAGTGACAATAGAATAAGTACTTGGCTTTAAAAAAATAAGTCCTGGGGTTAATTAGTTTGACTAACCCTTCGAGGTGGTGCTCCAGCATGGCTGCAGTCAAATGACTGAAACAAGTAAAAGAATAAAAGAATGGCCAAACAAAAAAAAAATCAACATCAACACTTTGACAAATAACCTCCCACCCTTACCTCACCCTGACATACTTCTTCCTTTCATCACTTCAAGTGTTGTTTCTTTTATGATTTATATTCAGAGTTAATTTTCCAGGAAGATAAATAAGAAAACATCAATTTTTACCAGAGTGCAGACTTCCTTAGTTACATTCAATAAGATTAATTTTGAATGGACATACTTTGAGAAGACCAAAGCTTGTCCGTTCTTTGGAATCACAAAAATAAAGATAGAGAGCTTTACAATATTTGAGGACCTTTACAAAAAAAACACAATTCCCAAGCCGATGAGATTCAAGCTAGATGCAATATCAAAGTTAACGAGGATGCTGCCCATGCAAGAACAAGTTACCAAAGTTACTAATGATAAAAGGCATTGGTCAGTTCTGAGTGCATAACATCTCTTGTATAGTGGACAACCAATTATGGAAACAGAAGATACTGCTGACAATGGAAGATCAGGCCTACTACCAAATTTTCTTACCACAGACACAAGAGAAGTTGAACTCAGCACTGCAAGAAGAACTTGTTAATATCATATTGCCGATGCTGCAAGATACTATAGGAAAATGTTCTTAATCTTTGAGACCTATTTTCATTGAGATAAACTGGTTCCTGGCTTTGCATACAATGCAGTGCTAGAGAGGAAATATGAATTGATGGCAAACCAAAAATATTTTTATTAAGAGGTGTAACCTTTCTTAGACTTTAAATCATTATATCACATCACATTTCGAATGTAATGTAACAGCAAGAGATATCTATAAAAGTAACATTTGAACAAAAAGATTACTTTAATCTTTACCTCCAAAATAAGGAACCTAACAAGTTGACTATATCACCTGTCAATGGAAAAAATTATACATGAACAACAATTGCTCCTGAACTGTCATCAACGAAATTACCTTTTCCAAGAACCAAATACAGTGCCATTCGTAAGAAGGATTGACCTGAGATAAAATTAAAACTTTTACAAGATATATTTTTAAAAGTTTCAAGACATGGGATATTGGTGTGACATTCACATAAATGTCAAAGCCAACAGTTCCTGAGTAATTGTTGGGGCAAAAATAAAAAAAAAAATCATTGTGTGACATCTTGGGCAAGTGTCTTCTACTATAGCCTCAAGCCAAACTAAGCCTTGTGTTTGGATTTGGTAGTCAGAAACTGAGAGAAACCCATTGTGTGTGTGTGTGTGTGAGAGAGAGAGAGAGAGAGCGTGCATGCGCGTTTGTGCTTGTCCTCCACCACCACTTGGCAACTGGTGTGGGTGTGACTACATCCCTGTAACTTGGTGGTTCAGCAAACGAGATCGATAGAATAAGTATCAGGCTTAGAAAGAAAATAAGTACTGGGGCGATTAGTTCGACTAAATTTCCTCAAGGTGGTGTTCCAGCATGGCCACAGTCTAATGACTGAAACAAGTGAAAGAATAAAAGAACACTGTTATGAAGGTCAGCTTCCAAGAAGATGTGGAGATTTAATTAAAAATCAATCAAAGAGAACATTAAAGATAGTTGCATTGAAGCCTACACCGAAATCTATACTAGTTGCATACTTAGTTATATTACTAATGTTGTAACTACTTAGTTATTTGATGTTTTGAAAATATTGATATCTAGCACAGGTATAAATCCACAAAATTGGGAAGGATCCAGTATGTAACTGATACTTGTTTATAAGTTTTAGAAAGATGAAATCAAATTTTATCTTAGCAACATTTCAAGTCAGAATATAAAGTGATGTGTGGTGCAAATGAATTATCACAATGTACTTCATCCACATCTCTAAGGATTCTGATAATGTGCTGCCCTAAAGTAATATCATTGAAGAGCTGAGCTTTGCAGGCTAAGAGACCAGCTAACAGGTTTCCAATTCATTCTGTTAGCACAACAGGGAAAGAAAGCAAAGCAAAGATATTCTCAAATTCAACATGTAGTTTTACACTTATTTCGTTATAGAGTTATCCCAATGATATAGCTTTGTTTCTTAGTTTGAAATCAGTTTGTAAAAATAAACCCAAAGAATTAAAATAAGAGAGCATGTGTACATGTTAACACACACACACAGAATATAAACCAATAGATTTATTGATTATCACCAATATAATCTAAAATTGCCCTTCTCATTTTTGAGTTTTCCAAGGTATCAGAAGTTTGTTATATTTTTAATATTCATTTTCGTTTTGTCTCCTAATATTTTAGAGAAATTAATTAAAATGAAGTTCAATTTCATTGTATCAATACCAAGTTGGTTATTCTAATGTTCAGCAGCATTTCTACACCCACCTGCCCCCTTCTTTCTCTTTCACCAAGGCACATCAACCCACATTAAATTTAACCTATTTTTCTTACTGCATCCAGGGACATAGAACTGAAGTTAACATTTAAGCAAGCTGACTCTAGCCATTCATTGCAATCATATATCTAATTACTGGTTCCTTAATTGACAGCTCCATAGCTAAAATTTTAACAAACTCATTTCATACTTATTTAATAAATATTGTTTGATTAAATTTGATTATAGTAACAACAATGGATCTCCGTCAGTTTCAGTAATGAGTATTTAGTAGTCCAATTAATTGAACTACCTGATTTATTGAATTAGCTTGAAAGTGGTTGAATATCACACACACACACACACATATACACACACACATATACACATGATAAAGTGTGATAAAGGTGAACCTTTAAATTACAAGTACAACCAATCTGATAGGTTTCCACAACTTCCGTCTGAAGCTAGGACAAAAGGCACTTGCCCCAAGGGATCAAACCTGGGACCCTACAATTACAAAGTGAAATTCTCAAACAGATCATGCTGGTCATTGTTATCCTTCTAAAGACAAATCAATTGAAATCCTCATGCAATAGTAATAATAATAATAATAATAATAATGATAATAATAATGGTTTCAAATTTTGGTACAAAGCCAGCAGTCTTAAAGAAGCAGGTAAATCAATTACATCCCTGCATCCATGCTTGATTGGTACTTATTTCACAGGCCCCATAAGTAAAGCTGATCTCAGCAGCATTTGAACTCAGAATGTAAAGAACCCATCAGAAGAAATGCCATTTAGCATTTTTGGCTAATTCTGCCAGCTCATCACCTTAACACCTTAATATAATAATAATAAAAATAATAATAATAATAATAATAATAATAATAATAATAATAATAATCATAATCTTTTCTACTCTAGGCACAAAGCCCGAAATTTTTGATTAGATCGACCCCTGTACACAGCTGGTACTTAATTTATCAACCCTGAAAGGATGAAAGGCAAAGTTGACCTCAGCGGAATTTGAATAATAATAATAATAATAATAATAATAATAATGATAATCCTTTCTATTATAGTCACAAGACTTGGAATTTGTGGGGAGGGGGTAAGTTGATCCCATTGACCCCAGTACGTGATTGGAACTTACTTTATTGACCCCAAAAGGATGAAAGACAAAATCAACCTCAGTGGAATTTGAACTCAGAATGTAAGGATGGAAGATATGTCACTAAGCATTTGAACTCAGGTCATAAAGACAGATGAAATGCTGCTAAGGATTTTTCCTGGCATGCTAACAATTCTGCCAGCTCACTGCCTTCGTATAATAATAATAATAATAATAATAATAATAATAATAATAAACAACAGGGTCACTGATATACTACTGAAATGGTTAGACAAGAATCAGTCATTAACATATACCATTCTTTTCCAAGGAAAGTATAGGAGAATAAAAGTATATAAAGCAGAAGATTAAGAATGAGACGATAGAGATTGAATAATTAACTTTAACCTAATTGCTGCTGTGTTAGAGACTATCGATATTTACCTCAACCCTACAGACCAGAGCTAATCTGGATCAACAAGGAGTTCAAGCTGAGAGCACGAGATTTGATGTTAAATGAGTTATCAGTCTGTCACAGTATTAACACCACAACCCACTCCCCAGATGCCAATGAAATGCATTTTCAGCTGAGTGTACTGGAGCAACATGAAATGAAGTATCTTGCTTAAGGATATACAACATGCTGCCTCATCCAGAAACTGAATCCACAACCAAATGATTTTGAGCCCAACACACTAACCATTGGGCCATATGCTCTCTCTACTGATAATCTTTATGATAATGGAGAAAAAAAATAATAAATGTGCCCTTTTAAAGCCTAGCCAGGCTCATGGGCCCGGTTTCCCAGTTTCAATGGCATATGTGTTCCCCAGCTGGACGGGATGCCAGTCCATCGCAGCGTTACTCATTTTTGCCAGCTAACTGGACTAGAACAACGTGAAATGAAGTGTCTTGCTCAAGAACACAACGCGTCGCCCGGTCCAGGAATCGAAACCACAATCTTATGATCATGACGCTGACACCCTAACCACTAAGCCACGCGCCTCCACAAAATGTTTTACTCAAGAGCTCAACACATAGCCCAGCCTAGGAATCGAGCTTACA
>NC_068990.1:72812717-72824486 GCF_001194135.2 Octopus bimaculoides
TGCCTCATAATTTCCAGAAAAATGGCTCCTTCAGTGGTTTTAAAGTACAAAAAAATTGGACTGGAGTGGGATGATGAGGGAGGGAGGGGATGGGGTTTTAAAAAAATTTTCCAAACTATTTTCATTCAAAGATGCACCTCACCTCAATCATTTCAAAGACTGTGGTTTAAAAAAAAATGGGGGGAAATCCCTGTCAAAACAGAGTAGTTCTAACTTATTTGGTCTTCCTGATCCAAAACTCCATTTTACCGAAACACCTCTCCCCATAAATTTCTTTATAATCGTAATCTGTGCCGTTTGAAAGGTATTTGTATAAACTTTCATTAAAATTTGGATCATGTGAATTTTTAGAAACTCTTCTCTCCACCCCCTTGGAAAAATTCTTTCTTATGAATCCCTACATACTCTGAATCCATCCACATCATCTAAGGCGTATTTGTAGAAAATTTCATTAAAAAATATCCATTTTTCTGGAAATTACGAGGCAACAAAGTCGGGTGAGCTATACATCTCTATTTATGCCCTTTTATTTATGATTTTTTCATTTCATGTTTATTTCATTCATTGCTTACAATGTTCTTTCTCCCCACCCTCTCTCTCTTTCACACACATACACACTGCAAAGCTTACAGATGTGCTGCTGAACTGAAATCTCAATGTTGCTTTGAGCGGAAGGTAAAACTTGACAAACTGCTACACGCTCCGTAGATGGACTACCTTGATGTTTGTTTAAAAAAGAGAAATTATGATTGTGATAAAATAATGAAAGCAATATTTAAAATAATGAAAGCAAGTGGGCACTATAATACAAAAAAATAATTAGACATAAAATATTATACGAATCATTAGAATTGGGAATCAAATGTGAAAATATCATCAAGTGGAGAGCAGAAAACTGCCCGGAGAGCAGTCTTTCTGCTAGTATAGTTAATGGAAGTATGCATGAAAGTAGCATTAGAATAAAAAAAAAAGTAAATATTAATGAGAATAAAACTACATCCAATAGCTACTTATGTTCTCTATTAAGAACACCTGCACATTCACTTTAATATATAAGTCTTAAATGAGAATAACAATACATCTGCAAAATACAACCTTCTGAAATGCTAATATCAATTTGTAATATTCTCTTGATATCCATAGAAGACTCTTTTGTTTTCTTTTTTAAAGTATTACAAATAGTTTTTACAAGCAATTTCATTTAGCTTAAATGGAAATGAGAATAGTAAGACTGGAGTCAAAAAAATGTTGTTTAAATATTATTTGCAGTATATTTTTCATGTAGCATATTGCTTAAAATGTGAAATCCAATACTTCTAAAGGACTACAAAATACCTTGTACCCATGATATAAAATTAACCCTTTTGGGTTAATTTTCGGTCCAAATACTGTATCTGTTTCACATTCAAAATGACCAGATCTGGCCTCTCACACTTACCCTATAATGACATTGTAAAATTAAACATTCACACTATCAAAATCTTGAAGCCCTGAGATAATACATGATTAATCCAAAACAATGTGATTATATAAGTATTACATTTGACGGCGTAATCTGCATGCTAGGGGGTTAAAAAGGGACTCTACATAAATATTTTGCATTTATATTTCAATATACATAACTGTAGTAGCATGAATGAAATACCATCATCAATAGCATGAACGAAATACCATCATCAATAGCATGAACGAAATACCATCATCAATAGCATGAACGAAATATCATCATCAATATTATTTAGCAACTGTTTGCCATGCTTGCATGGCTTAGACAAAACCTATATAATAATTCTTCTAGGTTAGGAATTTATTTTAAAACTCGATATAAATAGTTCTTCCAATTTCTATTCTTATTTTAACAATTATTTTCAGTACCTTAATTCTTCATACCTTATAATTCAATAAATTTATTTATGAAAACCTATAACAAACAGTTTCAACTGAATTTAAGAGCTGTAATAGAGTGTTTGTTCAATGAAGAAAATATAAGCTATCTATGATTGACAGATCCTTGATATTAAAAGGGAATCTGTCAGTCATTTAAAAATTTTTTTAAGTAAAAACAAAATTATTTTGAAAACCTATTCATGGAATAAACTTATCACAACTTCAATTAAGAGTTGATCCTTTCCTCAGGAAATTGCAGTAGAAAAATTTACTTCTATACAGCTGATAAGCAGATTTCTCTTCGACAGTGTTTCAATGTAACAAAGATAATTTTTGCAGTTACTTCATTTTGCAAATACTGTGCTGTCCTCTTCGACAAACTAATTTCCTTATGATAGTTTGCTTTGTTCTTGTTCAGAATGTTATTTTTCAAACTGACAGCCTTGCTTCGACATTCTACAAATAAACAGCTTTCTAAGGAATAGTCAAACTTAAATGAAAGAAACTTTAAAAATCCCATATCAACTGATGGAATTTAATTCTTGACAGCCTCCCAAACACCTGTACAACATCTCTTTGTGAAGATATATTTATCAAATATATGTTTGAAAATTATGAAGTATTTATTTCCTGCACCATGAATTGGGAAGATAAGTTTGGTATTTTAAGGCTCCACTAGTTATTAGAGATATTTCCATTCTGAGATTTTGAATAACACATTCAGTTAAATGTATTAAAGAGATAATTTTCTCTGCATAACATCATTTAACACAGTTAAATTGTTTATAGCAGCAGTCCCCTAAACTTTACAGCACCACAGACTGGTTTCATGCCAAACACTTGTTCACGTGCATAACAAAACACAATAAAGTACATACTATACAATTTGGTTCTTACATATGTAATACATATCTGTGCACAGAAGTTAAGGTGGAAGCCAGGAGGAGATGAGGAACAGTGATTTGGCCATCTCTGTTAACCCACCACCAGGAGGGTGTTGAAGTTCAGGGTTAAAACACCTGATGACCATTGGACACCATCTGATGACATCAGTTTCTTCTGACCAAAAATCCATTCACTTCGGTGAATGGAAAAGAAGCACCTTCTTCAAGGAGGTATCAACACACACACACGTGCACACATACATACATAGATACACACACAATGGGTTTCTTTCAGATTCCATCAACCAAATCTACTCACAAAGTCCAAGACCATGTTGTTGAGAAGCAAACTTCTTACCACAAAGCCATACCTGTGCCTATATTAATGTTTAATATACATGAAATAATTATGACTGATGCAATTGACTCTTGGGGTAAAAGATTACAAATCACATAATGATAGGTGTTGTGTGATGTTTGAATATATCAGTCAAGTTAGATAGCTGAAAATCAACAAGAAGAGCATTCTAATATCTAAGGGTAGGGCAGGAAGGAAGCTCTACCATTGCATCACTTAATATGAAAATTGATGTTGTGTTCTGGTTCATGGTGGTGGTGGTGGTGGTCGTAGTGATGATGATAATGATGATGATGATGGTTGTTTTACAATTATTATATTTATTATTATGAAAAGAGTAATGGTTAATGGTTTGCAACTAAAAATAAATTTTGCTTAAAGCAAATTGTTATGAAAACTGACAGCTGTAAAAAAAAATAATGATTAAATTAAAAAAATACTGGCGTTAACCTGGCTGATTGTTGAAAAATGACAACTGCTTTTGTTAAAGATAATTTGCACTAAAAGAATACAGACTTTTCAAAGAAAATTCAATGAGATTTCTTGTAATACGAGTTCAATGAATAAATGAAATTTAAGATAAATTACAGGTAATTTTCTCAATAAAAAATAATCTCATATAAAACTTATTCACACACACACACACATTTTAAATCAGTAATATTCTCAGCAAAGAATAAATAACCATTACATAAATAACAATCTTTAACAAAATTAAAGACTTAAAATTAACTCTTGAAAATATGGTAGTAACTTTTAAGAGATAACTGTATTGAAAAAGAAAGAGACAGGAAAGAGAATATGAGGGGGGAAGGAGCGAAAGAGTGAGAAAAAGAGAGAGAGAGAGAGTGGTGGGTAAATGTGCACATTTATAGATGTCTCCACATAATTTCTTTTAAAGTAGAAGAAATGGTGCACATGAGTGGATAATCTTACTTGGCCCTGAGGGACAATAATGTGCATGAATGCATGCATAAACATATAGACACAAGTTGCTGTGTTATAAACTCTCTGTATAGAGACGCATGTGACTATGTACGTGGTTGTATTTAGTCAGTGTGGATGAGAATATAAAAGTTTATTTCTGTGTCTTTCTCAACCTAATTCAAAAAGCAAGTAAAGGAAATAAAAACTGGAATAAGGAAACATAAAGGCTTCAAATAATCTAATAATAATAATAATAATAATAATGATAATAATAATAAAATTAGTAAAAAAACCAAAACGTATTTTCAGTTTTAATGTTGAACTAAATACACCATCTTAGTATGAGAAATAGCTGAATAAGTTAAATGAATATTATTAGTTTTGGAAATTGAATGACAGTAGTTCCTATGAGTGAATAGAAGAAATCAAGCAGAACCATATGCCTAAATATTATGGTGAGCAAAGTGAAAGTTTAGTGCAGTTGACCAATTGACATGAAAGAAAGTCTTGGAATGAAAATTCAAAACATCAGTTCAAGATTAATCATTTTGCTGAAATATTTGTGAATTTGCAATGTGATATATTTTCTCAGCCTATTCTCAGGTAAAAGGTTATTCAGTGTTTATTGGATAGACTTCTACATACAGTTGAACGCTGACACACTTGTTATTCATGTATGCACATTAATAATGTGTGCCGAAAGACGTGCATATATACATTAATAAAGTGTGTGTGTATATACATTAATAAAGTGTGCCAAAGATATGAATAATATTCATCTATTATGTTTAAATAAATTACATTATCATACTGAAGAATGTTGCATCTGTGCAACTGTCTCCCTTGGAGGTTGCTGAGAAAATAATTACCTGAATGACATTTATCACTATCTCAATTTTGTAATTAGGCAATTATTTACTGTTTCAGTAGGAACAAAAATGATCTGTGAATGTAAAGAAGTCTGTTGTCATAGAGAAAATGTAAACAGCAGACAAAGAATTTCAAGCATTACATACATAAATACAGACATACATATGCACATACACACATACATAGATTCGTACATTTTATATATATATATATATATATATATATATAGTAAACATAAGTAAGGACTTAATTAATTAAACTAATTATTATAGGTTTATTTTCTACGAAATAATAAAGACTTCATTTCCAAACATGCAAATAGTCATAGAAAATAATTATAAAATATAAAACATAAAATTCAAAGAAAACTGAATTCCAATGTTAATATCTTTAATTAACATAGTTTGATTTTTGTTTTTTGTCTTTTATTTCTAATGATACTACGGACTACAAACATGCCATCTTAAGATAATAATTTAGACTGGAATTCTTAGACACTTTGATCTAAAGTACTACTGCCAGTAACCAATATCAACTGATGACTTAATGTGTTCTAAAAATATTCTTTTTAATTTTTGCTTTTGTCATAAACCCGAAGTTTTTTGTTTGTTTTGTTTTGTTGTTTTTTTTAATGAAGTATGATACTTTAGAAATAAGGAGTGAAGAAATGGGAGATTTGTTGCTCAAACCTTTCCAAGAGACATTACTACAGTGAGACTGTTCCAATCAGGAAACTGTATCAGAGATACAATCTGCAGTGAAACTACAGCCATACAGTGCACTCATAAGCCTGGGATAATTATAATATATGAAAGACACGTACATTAGTCCTTCTATAATCATGAATTGGCTGCCTGTATTTTAATAGTCAAGAATTTGGAATGCTAACTATTTTTTTATGTATTCTTACTTAAGCTAGAGTTAGAAAACAATTTCAAAGGTTCTTAAAAATAAAGTGAAAATGTTTTATGTTATCAGACATGTAGTAATGGAATTTCAAATTAAACATGGGCAGTTTTCAGATGGGATGGTCACATGAGACCAGGGCTGTGTGGAGCACAACAATGATTACTTCATATGTTATCACAAATATCTGCCAGCCAAAGTAAGAGAAATTCATTCATTCAAGGAAGAGCAATTTTTATACTTTAGTCATCTTAATGAAAACGGAGCAATATATCTACTCACCCACCATAAATTCCGCAGAAAGTAGAACAAATTGACAAATAATTTCATACACTAACTGAGAACAACACTAAATTTTTCAAATCATGCTTGTACAAATCATTTCCTTTAGATTTCCTAGGTTTCAAAATCTCTGTTGCCAGAATCTTTTCATTCAAAACCTCCAAACATTTATCAGTTTTCAATTAATTCAGCACTTTAACCTTATGTCATTTCCTTGTGTTCATTGGTGAGATGGCTACTCAAATAGGTAATATTTGCCTTACTTCACAGTACAGTGACTGGGAGAAACTCTAAATTTTTTGGCTTAAATTCTAACATCGTTGAATCAGTTGGCCACTGAAGCTTTATTTCCAGTCATATTTCATTAAAAAGCAGGTTGCTCTGGCATTCACTTAGCACTAAAATACATGCACCATTGAGATCAAATATGATATCTATGATAGGATGACAAACAATTATACCAAAGTATAAAAATTGTATGATTTTTGATATTTGTACAAATCAAAGTAGAAATATAACAGTATCACTGCACTACAAACTGAATTGGCCATTTAGGTGAGATGTAACCACCATAAAAAAAATTATGCAGAGACTATACGGCATGTCCCACATTTTTCTTGAAAATTAAGGCTAATGCTTAAGATAACAATAATTGTGTTGATTTCAATATAATCTAGTCTGTTATTAGGATGGCTTTATAGTTATCTTCTATTTTAACAACATATCATACTCTCTCATTGTATATAGCATTACTCAGCTCTGAAGCTGTGATGTGATAAGGACAAAATTCAAAAGATGGCAATTTTAAGGCAGTTAACAATACAAATTACAGACCAATTTGTTGTACAACCAAGTTCTGGATCAAGCAAGCCATAAACAAAGAATATGAGCAGTGTCCAAAGCAAGCAAATAAAATGCATGGTTCACTGATTAGTAATTGTTCTCATTGTCGTTGAACCCCCATAAGTGAACCTTGATCAAGTTGTTCCAGCCAGAGCAATAATATCTCTTTGTATATCAGGCACTGTATTATCAGATGTGTCCCTTTGTTTTTTCAAGATGACAGATAATGCTACAGATATGAAAAAAAAGTTGAGTATGAGTTGGTTATTATTTCTAACATGTCAAGCAACTGCATAGAGGATTTTTTTAGCTTAATCAATAACAATTTCATCAACAGAGGTAATTCTTTAAATTACCTGGTACACTTATTGTTTTGGTGCTATAGCAATTAAATGAAGCTTTTATTAGTGAAGTTTGTGCTTTCATTAAGGACATTTGCCATCCCCAATTCTATTCTATATTATAAATGGTTTATAACATAGCTATATGTCTATGATTGAATAAAAATCATATCTCTGGTGTGAACTGCTTTCATTATTCCTATAAAGACACAAATAAATTCTTTCTTCTTAGAACCGGAATAATAATGACATTTCAACTGAATAGTGTTTTCTCTCTGTATTTGACACACCCTTCATTTACTTAATGTAGTATTTGAATTTGATAAATGATACAGATATAAGTCTAAGGAATAGGGGAAAAAAAAAACTAGATGCATTCAGCTTTAATTGAGTAGACCTACAATCAAGGACCTTCCAACCATGATCATCTTTCCTGTCTTATTTTTAGTGTAGCTGCTTTTCTAAATGTGATGTGAAGGAAAATTTGGCTGCTAGAAATAACAGCCTCATAGTTTTGTATGCTATAAATAGTTTTATATGGAAATGAATGTGATTTTAGCCTGAATAGAAAATATTGGATAAACACAACTTGTGAAGAGCTAAAGCCTAATGATAGTGACAAGCTTGTCAATTAAACAAATGAACTTTTATTTGCACCACAGTGGTCGACCATTCTAGAGAGGTAGATAGTAAAAGAATTGATGATTTTGTTCTGAAATAGAACCAAATTTCTTAACTGTGCTTAATATCAGATACATGGACTGCAAAAGATAGTGTAGCAGAAAATTAGCCCTAATGCTTAAATAAATGAAACAACTAAGATAAGGAGTTTCTTAAAAGAAAGAGAAATTTCAGTGACGATAATAATCAACTTTCAAGGCCTTGTATTAAGTATGTGGTAAAAAAAAATCCTCTTCAGAATCATATGGTTCCAAGTTTACTCCCACTGCACAACACATTAGGTGTGTATCTTTTACTGTAGCTTCAGGTCAACCCAAATCCTATGAGCAAAACTTGGTAGTCAAAAATTGTGTAGAAGTCAGTCCATCATATTGACAGCATCTGTTTTATTGTTTGATAGACTTTATCTCTTGCTAAAGTTAACATGACCACCACCTAGCTCTTAGGTGTCCACTTTGTTACAGACAGGTGTCTGGTCTGAAGAATACTTGATATCCTAGGTTTGAGGCTTCCTACAGCAATAACTCAGGAATTGTGTTTTTCTTCTTCCTTTTCCCCCATCTAGTCCAGGAGGCCCTGCAAAATAATGTCACAAGCACTTCCCTTCCTCCTCTGACAAAGAAATATTGTTTTTTTTAACCTTTTAGCATTCAGATTATTCTGTCAGATGTAATGCTTCTTTGTTCCCATTGTTTTCAATTAATTTTGCATTATATCATAGCTTTGAGATTTTGATGATGTAACTTTATTTTTAGAATGACATTGTAGGATAGGTGTGAGAGCTGGATCTGTCTAGTTTGAACAGCAAAACAGAGCATATTTGGGCTGATCATGGCCAGTTTAAATGCTAAAGGGTTAAATAAGAGCCTAGTGATAGAACATTCCAGCATGTAATTGATAGGTGCTAAGTAACAAAATAACAATCAAATCACACTCTTAAATAATGTAAAACATACTGACCACCAGTCACCTGTAAAGAAGGATTCTAATTTGTTAGCTGTCTATTTATTTTTGATCAAGTTATATGATTGTGACAATACCAAATGCTATGGTAAGAAATGAGAGTTGATGTGTATGGTCATACAGATGCTTCTTCCTGGGTCCTCATAAATATTTTAACATGGCAAAATGCTGAAGCAAATAGATGAGGTAAGGCATGCCTTTGTCATATGTTAGAACAAGAGGAAGACAAATTAGCAACAATTATTGATTAGAAACTACGTATTCAGAATAGAGTGTGGAGACAAGGTACAAAACCAATTTTTAAATCTAAGAGAATAGGCCAAAATGTGATAGAAGAGAGAAATAGAACACTGCTCTTTTAGTTTAGAAATGCCTAATGGTTGTGCATTACTATTACAAAATTATATCAGTTTATACAAAGGTTTTCATTGCAGGATAGAATACAGATAAAAAGCAGATACTCATTGAAAGAGAATGTAGAATAGCTGAACAAGAACTGTAGACAAATGATCATGAAGAGTGAAAAGAAATATGTTATTAGGGTTGGGGATACACTGAGCTTGATTAAATAAAAAGGAAATCATTCATTGAAAGGAAAGAGTCAGAGGTAAAATCTCTCCATTGGTTTTACTCATATTATTTACTATCAAATATGTTGATAATATAAAGATTAACAAAGTAGCTAGTAATGTACTTAACCAGAAAATGGAATATTTATAGCTATTTGATAAGGCAAAAAAAAAAACAGAAATTGCTGACCATAATTCAAAGAAAATGTTTCAGCTCTCTTTTCCCACCCCCTTTTCCAAATTGGGGTTAGATTCAGTATTAGAATCACAGGAAAATAAATTTGCATTAATTGACAAGCTATTTATTTCATAAATACACAAGTTTTGATACAAGATTCAACTTTAAAATGGGTAACATTCCTGGTCGTAATTATTTAATATGCAGTGAAATTAAACAGTTTTCCTTTAAAGAAGAGTTCATCATGATTTTGTTTCAGTTACTAATGTACTTAACCAGAAAATGGAATATTCATAGTCATTTGATAAGGCAAGAAAAAAAAAAAAAAGAAAAAGAAATTGCTGACCATAATCAAAAGGTAATTTATAGCAACATCTACTTAACCAATACATATATTAAATAGCTAGTATCATTACTGTAGATTTAATAATTTACAAGATGACATTTTGAATTATAAAAGTTGAGTTGAGTGACTATGATATAACAACAGGAAGGAAGAGGAGGCCATGGACATTTAACCAAAAAATGAAAATGTAACTAAGTATTGGGAAAGAACAGCTAAAGTTAAGCAGTAATAATCAAGATTGTTGTATAATGAAAAGATATGATATGATTCTGGAAGATGGAACTGGGAAATATAGATAGAGCTCACTTTAGAAAAAAGAGAGTTCTTCTTAATGAAATATTATTAAACTAAAAATATTCCTTATAAAAATAGGCACAGATATGGCAGTGTGATAAGATGTTTGTTTCCCAACCAAGGCCTGGGTTGACCAAAGCCTTGTGAGTGGATTTGGTAGATGAAAATTGAAAGAAGCCTATTGTGTATAAGTGTGCGTGCATGCATGTGCGCATGTGTGTGTGTGTGTGTGTATGAGTTTCTTTGTGTTTGTTTACATCCCTATAAATTAGCAGTTCAGCCGAAAACACTGATAGGATGATAAATCCCAAACTTTAAATAAGTATTGGGATCAATTTGTTCAACTAAACCTTTCAAGGCAGTGCTCCAGCATGGCTGCATATAAGATAAAGATAACAGGTGCAAGAAGATATCAGAATATGTGCAAGAATATATCAGATAACTCCTTATGGTAGAGACGATGAACAAGATGTGGTAGAGAAGAAAACGATTCTTTACATAAATGAGATTTGTAGCAGTGTGAACATGCGAGTCGTGGCTTTCAGGTATTTCCGAAAGCAACTTGTTGCGAACCTATATCTAACCCTTTAGCGTTTAAACGAGCCATATCCGGCCAAAATATTCAATTTCTTTCATGTTCAAATTGTCCAGATCTAGCCTCTCACACCAGCCTTACAATATCATTCTAAAAATTAATAGTTACCTCATTAAAATCTCAAAGCTATGAGTTAATGCAGGATTAATTCAAAACAAAATGAATAAATAATCATTACTTTTAATAGAATTATGTGAATACTAAAGGGTTAACATGTTTGTCGAATCTCTTTCTCCATAACCACAACCCTCGTCCACCTCAGGAAGTCTATAGCCTGTTGTTTATCATACACAAAATGAAATTTGACTTTATAAAAATTTGTCTAGGTATTACTAATTTAAAAGATGCATATATATATTTGATAAAAGTCATTAGCAGCAATCACACACATACACACACACTCTCTCTCTCTCTCTCTCGTATATTCTATTTTAAACAACTGTGTTCTATAGTATGAACCTTCCTAAACAACAACAACAAAAACAGGAAAAAAAATTTTAATAACAATAAGAAGCAATATAGAAATTATTAAAATAATATGAAATTATTATTAATTAAATAATAAGAAGTAGAATTAATATTGTACACAATCAAAGAAATTTGAGCAATTAAAAAGGAAAAAAATATATCATATAAAAAAATCATGAAATATTTACAAACAAAAGAAAATAATATTGTTAGTCTTCTAATTTAGCAGAGAAAACAGGATATGAGATTCCCAAGATTGAAGACTACAAACTTTTTATGACCATTTCTTTAACTTTTTATTATTTTTCTTTTTCATACATTTATTTCGTTTTCTTAAAGAATAAACTCCACAACATTAAGAAAGAGAGAAAGCAATC
>NC_068990.1:72824707-72834596 GCF_001194135.2 Octopus bimaculoides
TTTGTTGATCAGGTAAAAAGAAAAGAAAAAGGTTAATCTTGCCATGGATATTCCACTAACAGATAACATTAACTGCTGTCATGAACTGGGTACTGCAGGTCTAATTTACAGTTATTCCATAGAGAATTAGCAGAAGGAGAAGGCAGAGGAGCTGAACACATACAACAGATGCAATTAATAAAGAAGAAAGAAACGAAGAGGAGGAGAGTGATGATGAAGAAAGTAGAGAAAGATAGAAACCAGATAGCAAAAGTAAAAATAAAAAATAAAAAAGATACACACACACACACCTAGAAAAATAAGAGAAAGCAAAGGAGAAAAAATAAACAAAAAAGGAGTGAAGAAATTAGGATAAGAAAGAATAAGTTGAAAGAAAAAGAGAACGGGTAACAATAATGAAGAATAATGCATAAAGAATAATGAAATAGACTTATGAGATATGAAAAAAATAAGGAAGTGAGAAGAAATAACATAGAAAGAAAGAAAATCAAGAAAAAATATAGAAAAAGGAAAATAAACAAGCAACTAGAAGGGGGAAAGAATGAAATGAAATGAAAAAAATATCAATAACGATTTCTTTTGATTAGGCAAAAGGTTAATTACACAGTTCAATAAATTATGACCACCCTAGAGTAGTACCGAGGTGAGCAGGGAGGAGAATGAAGATTAGGAAAAAGATGGAAGAAAAAAAAGAAAGAAAAAAAAGAATGAATAGATATAAACTATTAGAAAAAAAAAATAGCTCAATAAAGAGGGAAAATGGAAAATAAAAAGGCAGCAGAAAAATTAAGTAAAATCAGGCAACTCTCTATGCAACCATGTGGTCTTGGGTTCAGTCCCACTACATGGCACCTTGAGCAAGTGTCTTTTACTATAACTCCAGATTGGCCAATGCTTTGTGAATGAAACTGTATGGAAGCCCATCATATATGTATGTGTGTGCTAGTGTGTATCTTTGATTTTGTGTGTCCACCCCCAACACGTAACAACCAGTGTTGGTTTGTTTACATCGCCATAACTCAGTGGTTCAGCAAATGATAAAGATAGAATAAGCAACAGACTTCAAAAGAAAATAAGTACTGGGGAGAGTGATTTTTTTAGACTAGACAATTTAAGTGAGTGCTCCAGCATGGCTGCAGGCCAATGACTAAAACAAATTAAAGATAAAAGAAGAAAAAAAAAAGGGTAAGCAGAACAATGAAGAATGAAAAAAATGAAAAAAGAAAATAAGGAATGAAAACAGGAGAAAAGGAGATGAAAGAACAGTGAATGAAAGAAAAAAATAATGTATGGAAGACTGAAGAAAGGAATAAAAGATGGAATGAAGAAAAATAAGAAAGAAATGAAAAAGCAGGAAATGGAATGAAAGAATGTGAAGGAGAGAAAGTGGACAAAGATTAGAGAGGAGAAAAAAAAAGAAACAGAACAAAAAAAAATGAAACAGAAAGTAGAGAAAGGAAGGAGGGGAAGTGGACAAGATTAAAAGAGAAAAAAAACAAATTAGAAAATGAAATAAAATACAAAAATAATGAAATGAAAGGAAGAAGAAAGGTAAAGAAAAAAAAGAAGCAATAAAAAAAATTGAAAAAAATTAAGACAATGACAAAGAATGGAAGAAAAATGAAAACAGAAAAAGACAAGAAGAAAGAAGAAGCAAGAAAGATGAAGGTGGGAGGGAAGAAATGCAAGAAGATAAAAGAAAGAGAAAAACAGAAGGAAGTCAAAAGAATTAGCAATGAAGAGGAGGCAGAGGGGAAGAGGGGAAATGATAAAGGTAAAGAGACAAAACTATCATTGAGGAGAAACATTTTGCAGGAATATATAATTAACAATCATGTCTTAGTGTTTTAGAGATAAAACCCTTAAAGTACTTTTATGGAATATATTGCTATTTAACAACAACAACAACAATAGCAATAATGATAATAAAATAACAAAAATAATAATAATTCTTTTTCTTCTTTTTAATATAATAAACAAAAGAAAACAAAAGGGAGAGAAGTGGAATCAATTAAAGAAAAGATTATTTTTGATTTCATGATATTTATAATAACATCATCATCATCCCGCATATGGTGGAGTTGAAAGAAAAGTAAATAAAAATGCTCTCTCTCTCTCTCTATCTATCTACCTATCTATCTACACAATGAAAATAAGGGAAGAAGAAAGGAACATAGCAGAGGAGTGCATATGAAAGCTATTTATGCAATCTTTAAAATAACAATTTTTCTGAGAACTATAAATATTTCTGAATGCTGACTTCTTGAAAAATTTCTATTTCACCAATTCCATAAATATTTATCAATCACAATTGGTCCTATAGTCTGGTAGAAATAACTGCTCTGTTGAACTGCAGGTCACTGAACTATTAATAGGTTATCATCTTCACAGTAGCCAGACAGAAAGATCAGTGGACATTCCAAGTGTAGAGAGAAAATGACCCAATTCTGAATGACAAAAGCTATTTCTAGGCAAAAGATAGCTATACTGATTGATGCCAGACTATAATATAAGCTAAAACCAATACTCGCGCTGTAATGATCATCTTGAAAAATATTTGGTGATTGGAAAAATGACTTCAGTATAATACTGTTATTTTGTTAATTAGTCCATTAGTTATAATGGAGAAATTAAAGCTTGAAAGTGCAATACTCTATTTTTGGTACAATAATTAGGTGCAGAGAAAGAGAGAGGGTGGGGATAAATAGAGTCAATGAAAGAAAGCGAAAAATAAACATGTCAAAGAAATGAGAGAGGGAAATAGAGGATAGATATAGAAAGGAAGTGACAACATAACAGAGGTGGGGGTGGGGAGTTTAATGTTCTATAATTAAGATTTTATTCTAAAAGTGACATTGAATTATTCTTATAGATAATAATACTGTTGATAAATATTATTCATAGTTGAAGATTATCAAAGTAAAGAGGATATAAATCAAAATTTAAATAAGCTGTATTATTTGGAAACAAGATCTAATTTATGAACCACTGGGCCTGCTTGTCCCAGGGAATATCAAACCAGATTGAAATGCCTGCTATTTCATCTTCTTGCGGTAGGTGACAACTGTTGATAAAAAAAAAAAAAGAAAACATCTATTTTCAATGCCTGTTCCAGAGGGTTCTTGGGATGTCATAGTTAACAGTAAATGGGTATCATTCACTAGAACTATGTGTGAATTTCTGCAAGGATTTCTTAAAAACTGAGCTGGCATATTTCATTCTTTGACAGACAGGCTTGACACTGTGAGTGAGATGTAGTCCTAGATGTAGCACAGCTGAGGAAAAAAAGAATATTGAACTTACAGTGCGGACCCAAATGCACACAACTCAGTTGTATTATAATGAAGTAGTTTATCGCATAAGCAACAGAATACTGGAGTATATTCTGAGCATTGGCGAGAACGCTTTAACCCTTTAGTATTTAAACTAGCCATATTTAGCCTTAATATCTGACTTGTTTTGTGTCCAAACTGATCAGATTTAGCCTATCACACTTCACCTACAATGTCATTCTAAAAATAAACAGTCACATCATTTAAATCTCAAAGCTATGGGATAATGCATGATTAATTCAAAACAATGTGAATAAATAAGCAATACATTAGACAGAATAATCTGAATGCTAAAAGGTTAAGCATTTTTTTTTTTTTTGTGGAAGCTTTCCTGATTAGTGATTATAAATAGTTTTTGAAAGTCTTAAGACAGACTTGCCAATGTAAATGGGAGGCACTGCCAGTTTGGGATAAATTCTACAGTCACAGTAGTCCAATCAGCTAGATGTGTCCAACAACATAAGGAAGAGTTACAAAACCATACACTATACAAACATTTTGCTTGACTATCTGACATGTTGTTGCACTATGAACACTACATTGAGACACTTAAAATGCTTAGAGAGGTCATTTGGATGAAGAGGTTGAACAAGAATCCGAAGACAATAGTCCACTTTCACTGTAACAAGGCATGGCTGCACAACATCTTTGGCAACAAACCAGGCAAATTGGTCAAATGTCCCCAGATACTGTACAGCCTGGATCCAATGCCCTTTGACTTCTGCCAGCTTGCTCTAATGAAAGACAGTCATCAGAGACAATGATTTGGTGATACAAATGAGATGAAAGTAGTGGTGAAAAGGTGAGTGTAACAGTGCACGCCTGAATTTTTTTTTCAAAGAGGATTCAAGAGTTAGATTCAGTGATGCTAAAAATGCATCACTAGTGATGGAGACTACACTGAGTACTACCTTTGCATCAGAGCAAGAGTTACTCTATCAAATGTGCAATTTGAATGACCTATGTCAGTTTATAAAAGCTTATTAAGAACAACTCTTGTGTGTATGTATGTGTCTGTATATATGCGTGTGTGTGTGTGTGTGTGTGTGTGTGTATACACATATACCAAGAGAAAGAAAGAGAGAGACACACACATGCATGCACACACATGCACAACCAGACCACAGTTACCACTTGCAAAGCAAGTATCACTTAGTAGCATGTACTGTGTTTTTAGTAATAGTTTTAGATGCTCAAGTAGTTGTGAGCATGCATAGTAACATCTCAGCCATCCAATCCTGGGCCCATTGGAACAACTAGGATGTAACAGCCAAGTACACTGGAGTAGCTTGAAATGAAGTGCATCACTCAAGGACACAACCCAATCTGAGATTCAAGGACACAACCCAATCTGAGATTCAAGCACACAACTACTTCATCATGAGTCCAATATAGTATTTACTATGCCACAATATATATGTGTATGTATGTATATACAAAATATGTATGTATATACACAAACACAGACACATTTATAGCTGAGTATTTCATTTTTACATTAACAACTATTAGTTTCACCATAATGAAACTCTTAAAGTAATGTCAGCATAATGTGTAATATTTCACCTTCATTTAGTGATTCTTGAAAAAAATACAATAAAAGCAACTATCGTGTCTCAAAAGTAATTTATTTGATTTGTAGGATGAGTGTTTTCATTGGCTGTTCCAGCTGCAGGGATTCTGTGTCTAGCTCTTCGTTTAATTCATTTAATGCATGTGAAGGTGTGTATCTGTGTCAATATATTTGTTGAAGTAGCTCAGTGGTGGTTAATTTGTGAATTTATTTAAGAAATGAAATATAAATTTATCTTTTCTTTTGTGGGTTTTTAAAAGCAAGTTATTTTAGAGGGAATAAATAATCCAATTTATTGAATAACTGCATGCTCGTGTATTTGAGAGGCATCAGAAGATTATTCTGAAGTTATTAGCATTTAAAGCATGAAATATTATTTAAAGAGGAAAGAAAAAATGCCAGGTTTTGTTCAAATTTCATGTGACTGATGTTGATAAACCATTAGGATATTTACGATGATGTTTGTGCATGAGAGGGAGTGAAAAATTAATTCCATGTGTGTAGCTTATAACTTTATTTTGTGTTCCTGGGAAGGACGCTTTTGAAGGTATAAGAGCTTCAAAGAGCATCTGATCCTACAAGCTCGTGTTTTACTTAAGAATCACTATTTAATAATATTGAATACATTGTTGTTTTTCACAAGCCAAGTATGCATTGTTAATATGGTATCCATTTTACTTAACAGCATTCTAAATGTAACATTATGTTGATAGAGTCTGTTCTTAGATTGCTTACCAGTCATTCCTAGCAATGTTAGATATAGCAATGGATGCATATATAACTGTTTTTTTCTCCAAGGCAGTTATAATGGACTGGGCAAATGTTTTAAAAGTGATAATAACATTTCTATAGTCTGGTAATTCAGATTAGTCATTATCTTTTCAATTAATAATAGATACAAGGATGTTTGCAAATATTTTTTTTAATATGGACTATCTTATTTTGAGTGAGATGGTGTCAGAAAATTTCCTACACTTATCATCCAGGGAAACATATGTTGTTTCAAGATGGTAAGAAGTTTTGCATTTATTGAACATGGTATACAAAACCATGTAGTGTCTGTATTGCAATTTTTCCAGTCATATTCATACCTGACAACACACAATGGCACAGAAACATGTGTTCTGTGTTCCAGTGGCATCATTTATAGCCCGATATGCTTTTACACATTATTTTCTGCGAGAAGGATTTTCTCCAGGACTAGTTCCAGAACGAAAGGTCTCCCCAAGTCTGACCATACATGACCATGTTAAATATGGTTGTATGTGATTGTACCTTATTCAAAACTACTTCATGCAGCTCAAGTTATTTAACTCCAGCATGGTCAAGCTTTACACATATCAGTAAATTTACTATTTACTGTTCTTATAAATAAGAACTATCTTTCTTATAGACCTGTGAAAGGCAAATTTTGTATTCATAGCTGATGTCATACACTGACACTGAAACATCTGTGACCGACGATCTAATGATATCGTTCATGGCCTGTGTTTACACACATTTTGTCAGTGAGGAGATTTTTCTCCCAGGTTATTTCGACAGTGAAAGCTCTCCCTACATCTGAGCTCACAAGAACGTGGTAAATATTGTTGCACATGATGACAGACATTATGTTGCCATATGAGTTTTCTCCCCTCTAGTTGTTGTACAAGTTTTCTCCCCTGTCACTGCAGGCGCATTGTGTTGCATCAAGAGGGGAGAAAACTTGTACAACCACATTATTCACCTACAGTGTGCTAAAGGTTAATAAGGAATTATGTTTGGAATAGCTTGGAACACTACCACTGTTGGTGTTGTTTTGCTTCTATAGATCTTTTGGCAAACAATTATTTTTCCGAAAACTCAGAATAATTTAACAACGGGCATGCATAAAAGCTATTGTGTATTTATACAAAGAAATTTCTGAGTATATATAATGATGTCCTGACCAATTGGAACATCTTTGCATGCAAAAAAAAAGATAAATAAATAAAAGTTTTGTGTATATAAATATTTAATAGTCATAATGCTTAAACATAGTTACAAATATTTTAGATTTTCTAAAAAATAATTTAACTAGCTGATGGCAGTTGATAAATATAAATCTGCTAAGATCCAAGGATTTATAAACACACACACACATTTTTAGGAAGATGGTCAGGCCACTTAAAATAAAGAACTCAAAGATGGAAGTCCATAAATGGTGAATTCAACAAAATATCTTCTATTGCAACGGTAGCTAGTTATCAGGAAAGAGGAGCCTACAGGCAAAACAAGATGTATTTTGCTGGACTCACAGTTATGGATTAAACATGTAGATACAGACACACACCATGCACACATGCACAGGCACACACATATATACACACATACACACACACCACACGTAACTGATGTTGCTTACATGAAACGAGGCAAGCAATGCATGCCTACAATATATAAATGAAAGCAAATACATTCTAGTTTAATATACATTGTTCATATTTATGAAAGACAGCTGGAAAGAAGGTACATATGTGCTATACATGTGTGCGCATATGTGTGTGTGTGTATGGTGGAGTGCATACATGTGAAGCATTATGGTCAAGTAGTTAGTGTGTTGTGCTCTCAATAGTAAAATTAAGGAGTCTTATGCCTGAACTGAGCAGTGCATTGTGTCCTCAAGCAAGGCACTTCATTTCACGCTGCTTCAGTACATGCAGCTAAAAAAACAGGTTCTATCTTATTGCTGGAGCATGCATAGGGGAGTTGAGAGACTGTCGGAGTCAGCTTGTCACACCAAGGTCACTTAAAACATTTAATGAAAGCACAGCACAGGCTACCAAGCCATACTTACTTGCAAATTATGATTATGTGTGTGTGTGTGTGTGTGTGTGTGTGTGTCTGTGCGTGTATATACAAGATAATTACAATGAATATACAAATTAGTACGTCTGCATATTCATTGTAATTATCTTGGATTTCACCCTGCAAAATATTCTTAATCCAGAGAAGAGAACCTAGGATTTGTCCATTGGATGAATTACACTGGGATCGCTCACCTTAACCAATCCTAGGTGCTTCTTACAAATTGATGCAGTTAAGCTTAACTCAGATTTTAACTGAGTGCTCATACAGTACCTACATGAAAAATTTATCCCTATGTACTCATATATATATATATATATATATATATATATATTATACATACATAGATACATACAAATATATTTTTGTGCATATAAAGACATGTGTGTATACACACACACATATACACACCTCCACACATATATGAATGCATATGTGTATACATGCATAAATGTGTGTGTGTGTGTGGTAAGTGTATCCATCACTATGCATCACCAAATGTTTCTCTGGCATAAAATAAATAAATCACTATTGGAGATGATTGCTAAATATATTTGAATACTTATCCAGCTTTGCTTTTCTGCATGCATATAACTTAATATCAACACAAGAAGTAAACTAACTACTGAGTTTCAGGCAAAAATGTGTCTTTAAATTATTTATCTTCTATATATTTCCATTTCCTCTTTTAGACAATATATATCCTTATGTATCTTATTTAATCGTGCTTCTGTCACTAAATAAAATACACGTCAAGAATTATTTCCCAGACTTAATACTGGTTTTACTACTGTGCATTATTATTTTGGTAAGTATCCTTCAAACTACTGAGGTCTGTGTTCCAGAAAAATCATGCTCTAATATGGAGTTCCTTAATGCAAAACACATTTTCCCATTTATTCCATGTTCATTGTTTTCCATCTTACAAGACATCAATAATGGAAAACTAAGTTTTGCATTGTGGACCTCCATATTACAGCAAGATTTTCAGGAGTACAATACTTTTAGAATGTGGAGACATGGGAAAGAGTCCTTGTAGCTAGCATCATTTTCTTTTTCTTAATGCAAACAGCTAACATTAGGATAATTATTGTCAAGTGAAAAAGGCGGGATTAATTTGGTGTAGTTGATGTCTAAGGTTGATTTTTAAAAATTTGTTGAAGGAAACATGTTGAGACTCATATATATTTAGAATGCAGCCAAAGCTATTTACTTAAGAAATTCACTTCAAAACCACATCATTCCAGATTCAATTCCTCACATCAGCTCCTTGGAAAAGTATTTACAACTATAGCCCTGAGTAGATCAAAGCATTGAGACTGAAACCATGCAAATCTGAGGTGGGGAGGGGGTTATGTGCATAGATTACTTAATGGACAGAGGAACAGATATCAAACCAAGAAGTCATCACTTCATGCTTCATTTCTGACACTACACTCATGTAAAGAAAATAAATTGAGCCCCAGGGGAAAATAATGATAAACAACCTCTGTAAATGCCATGAAATTGCTCTGCACATGCAGGTTCCACAGGGCCAACAGAAGTCAGACATGACTTGAAGCATTTGTACACATTTAGAAAGCAAATATAAGATAGGATCTACCAGGTCAAGTCAGTGAATGAAAGATTCAGAAGGAGCAGTAGTATCAACTGGAAAGAAGTAATTGTTGGTAAAGGTGAAACCAAGCATGTCATTGTAACAATATCTCACAGCCAGGAGAAAGATGTTGGACATAATTATAAACCTTGAAGCACACAACACTTGTTACAATCTAGGAAAGAAAGAACCAATCAGCACATGTTGCAACGGTGCTATTTCACAGGAAATATTCAATGCAAGAGATGAGAGATAGCTAAAGCCCATAGGTGGGCAGCTCAGTTGTGAGATTTTCTTGCTTGACATGGTTGGGTATTCCAATGTCCGATGCAACAAAAATGCATTTATCAAACAACTAAAGGGTAAAGGAAAACTGCTGAATGATTTAAGAAAACAGGCTTTCCATAGATTTGGATCTACAGAAGTCATATTGATGATCAAAAAGCAAGGAGAGAAGGTGGGACTGAAACTGTTGTAAATGGTTACGGACTGCTTCCATGACCCTTTGAACTGTTGGAAGTAAGAGCATTAGAACAGATAGTCTTCTCTCTCTCTCTCTCT
>NC_068990.1:72834606-72835508 GCF_001194135.2 Octopus bimaculoides
ATACAGAGAGAGAGGGGGAGGGGGAGAGAGAGAACAATTGAAGTGTTTGGCAAAGAAAGACACTGGTTTCTGTGTGCAACAATGACATAATAAACATTTTCTTAAAAAAGGAAAATCATGAACATTGGTGAGGACATTGTTAAAAAGAAATATGGGAGTTTGAATTGAAAGAAAAATCAAACTGAACAAGATTTGAAAACAGAATGCAAATGGGGCACTAGTGTGACAATATCATTTCATCTAATCACTCAATGATAATAATATTAATAACAGCAGTGGCAATGATAGCAACGACAAAAACAACAATAACAATAATAATAATAATAAATACTAAGAAGGAGAGAGAGAGAGAGAGAGAGAAACATTGAAGCCATATTGCTAAAATATTTAAAGGAAAATGACACTTGAGGATGAGATAATATTTTGTCACTCAAATATGATATTTATTATTAAATTTTTCTTTTCTTCTTTTTTTTTAATACCTTCCTCTCACAATATAGCATAGAATACTTACAACTAATATCAGTTTGGAATGAAATGCAGAAGAAGAAAAAAAATGTGCTTTTAAATCCAGAGCAAAAATAAAAACTTTGTTGGCTGTTCAAGGAGTTTGCAATGATTAGAACTGAAACATCATTTGAAGATGAAACTAGTAAATTAGGATAACCAAATACAGTCGATTCTCAATTTAAACTAGGTTCCAGTGGGGAAACATGGTCACAAAGAGAGGAGTTAATTTGGGATGGCAAAAATGGTGCAACGTCCAAAGTTGATTCTCAATTTAAACTAGGTTCCAGTGGGGAAACATGGTCACAAAGAGAGGAGTTAATTTGGGATTGCAAAAATGGTGCAAAGTCCAAAGTCGATTCTCAATTTAAACTAGGTTCCAGTGGGGAAACATG
>NC_068990.1:72835518-72851005 GCF_001194135.2 Octopus bimaculoides
GTCACAAAGAGAGGAGTTAATTTGGGATTGCAAAAATGGTGCAAAGTCCAAAGTCGATTCTCAATTTAAACTAGGTTCCAGTGGGGAAACATGGTCACAAAGAGAGGAGTTAATTTGGGATGGCAAAAATGGCGCAAAGTCCAGCAAGGACATGAGAAGAGAAAATTGATACAATGATAGGACAGACGAGCAATAACTTACTTTATGACATAACTGATGAGAAAAAGGTACATAAGGCTTTGGAGATCATAATCTTAGTAAAATAGCAATTTTTGTACATACTTCAACATCTGACTTAAAACTATCCCAATTTTTCACCAAATATCTTGGGCAAAATATTGGTATCAAAATTTGGAACAAGTCCAGCAATTTCAGGGAGGGAGTAAGACAATTACATCAGCCCCACTCCTCAACTGATACTTATTTTATTAACTCTGAAAGGATGAACAGCAAAGTGGATCTTGGAAAAATTTGAACTCAGAACATAAAGACAAGACAAATTGTTGTAAAGCATTTTGCCCAGTGTGCTAACAATTTGGCCATCTCATTTTGAAACATGTGAAGGTTGTTGACAAGAAGAGCATCCAGCCACATAAGTGTCTGCTCCAACATACTCTCATCTAACCCATGCAAACATGGAACAGAAGACATTATGATGATGGTGGTAGTAATGATGATGATTTGTAGTTGTTAATTACTACTTTTAGTACAAACTATCCTACACTGACAATTTTTTATATTTTGGCATCTGAAGCAGCTGGAGAAATGATAGTTTGACCAAAAGAACTGGCTATTCCAAGCAAAAATAAATATTTAAAAAATTGCATTTGGCCAAATTTGGACATATGACAGTTTAGCATAATAGCAATGGTTTGTAGAAGAAAGTAGCAGGGATCATGTAAGATGGTCATTTAAATCAAGAAATGCTTTGGTGTGAATCTGAACCATTTTCCATTCAAATAACCAGCCAGTGCATGTGTGCGTGTGTTTGTGTGCAGTGATGGTGATGTAAGAAAACGAGTATTAGAAGACTTTAAAGTGCTCATGGAACATAGCTGCAACAGAACTAAATGGCTGTGATCAGGAATGAACTAAGTGGAAACCAACCTATGTGTATGCCAGTGGCTAAAATTAAGGTAGACAAATATACATAGTTTCTGCATTTGTCATCCATTTACATTTCAAAGATTGAGATAGGCTGTGCATGCTGGATAATTTTCTGATTAAAATTACTCTCACACAGAATCAACTCCAATTGCTAAGTAAAGTTCGTAAATAGATCGCTTACTTCTATATCTACACACTATTAATATTCCAGTAATATCCAAATATATAAATACGATTAAAATTATATTTCTGTTCTAAAAATGTTCTTTGCAGCAGAGTAAGACAAAACAAGAATGTTAAAGAAAAATTAAAAATTTTTTCTCTCTTTTCAGCCATGGGCATTAACAAAATCAAAGCTTGGTCAGTGTGCTTGACAACATAGTCAGACAGAATGTGAAAGAGCAGAGACTGTTATAACTCTGAATGTAGAATGCTACATCAGGTAGGCAGCCAGTGAGTCAAAATCTTCAAACGCTTTGCAGAGTCTAGCTGTGCAGTAAAGTTTTAATTATAGTAGTAGGTAAGTTGTTCATACAGTATAATTGGTGTTAGTAGTGGTATCACAATACCAGGTGTATAACAAGTGGTTTGCACAAAGGGAAACCAAAAGATATAATAGTGAAAATAGTATGGGAAATGTGAGCAATCGAGAATGAGATGAACATACTTTATTTGTAAGAGGGCTAGAAAATATAGGAATTAGAAATAGTGAATATTGTTTAAGAGAGGTAAATACACTATACCTTAGATAATGTGATACTTATGATTGACATAAACACTACAAATGGTATGAGATAGCAATAAAAAAAATAAAAATTTAATACAATTAAGGCTACAGAAGAGAAGTTAAAATTATCAAATCCCATTCAATTTTAATTTTGTGAAAATGGTAAAAGAAATATAAAAATATGAAACATGATATATCACACACACACAGATATGTAAAACACACGCAAATGAGGGTTAAAGAAGAGAACATTTAAAAATGAACTTTACAGAATATAGCTGTTTTGATTAAATATCATATATGAGATAGTTCACTTACTGGAAGTTGCTAAAATTAAGTGAAAGATAACTTGTGATCTTTCTCTTTGTAAGATTCTTAAGCAGGCAAAACACTCAAAAGGCGTTCTCTGTGATGATTACCATGTAGATTTAATAGGTAATTTGACTGTTTTACCTTCTCGTTTCAAAGGTCCCCAAAGTCAGAATGTTCTTTGGTAGAGAATTAGAGCAAGATCAAAACAATTCCTCTTCGTGTGAGCATCTTCGAAAAGTGAAAACTTACCTGAAAGTAAATAGAAACAACCAGTGAGAATTTATTATTTAGCATTTAGTTAAGCTATGCTAACACGATACAATAATAGAGAATACTTTATTCATTTATTATGTTTTATCAAATCAAAAACTGTTCTGCAATGAAGAACAAATGCACAAAAATACATAGACGGCTACTACTGGTGAATTTAATTTAGGATAATAAAAAATAAAAGAATCAAGATTCAAGCTCTCTTTTTACTTTTTTTCTTTCAAAATTACAACAAACATTGAAAAAGACAAATTGAATTATTACACCTTTCCTTATCCACGGCATTCACTAATTCAGATGCCAAACATATAAAACTTAAGAAGAGTCAGTTTCATTCAAATTCTTTCATTCTCACTAAATGTTTGTCTATGAGTCAGGTGTACATACGAAATGCTGAAAATATTAAATTAGATGGAGTCACATACAGTAGATTTGAGCAAACCTTCATGTCAGTAAGAAGAATTTTTTTCCCTTCTTTTTTCTTTAGGGTTGGTATACACGTAGAGTTACAAATGATAACATTAATTGGATAGCTTTCAAAAAGTTTTAAAACAATTAGTCACTAGCTTTTACTATTTTCTAATCTTGTTACTGCAATTTTCAATAAAAATCAGGGAACTTACATCTTGTAAATGTAGCTCTTTATACTTTTGACTTTCTCTCTTTCTTTTCTTTGGCTTATCTGAATCAATTCTCTTTCAAGCTCAGATTGCACATGCACTAATCATTATTTGCTTGAATCCAAATGTATCAACTCAAAATGTCTTGCTGAAATATGAAACACTATCTCTGAAAATGAGTCATATTACCTATAATTTGTGCATAAATAGGAATCTCTGAAGACTTACAATGGATGCAAATTTTCAGAATACATTTCTAATAATGCTTGCTCAAGGAAGCTAAAGAATAATGTAGGTTAAGCAATGTGTTGTTTTAACATTCTACACTATGACAAGTAATACTATAAAGTAGATAAACTAATATTTTATTATCCTATGCACTAACGAAACAAAGAGAACCAATCACATGAGCCTTCTGATCAGAAGTTTCTGTAAACAGATACTAAATAAGTTCTATTGACTTAAGGCAGTCAGATATTTGTGGCATTTATAGTATTCATGCCTT
The DNA here is from genome assembly GCF_001194135.2 of Octopus bimaculoides. Lineage (NCBI taxonomy): Eukaryota > Metazoa > Mollusca > Cephalopoda > Octopoda > Octopodidae > Octopus > Octopus bimaculoides. The sequence goes on from NC_068990.1 coordinate 72,839,060, forward strand.
TCCTCAGGACATTGTCTAAACAAGTGAAAAATAAAAGCAACTATAAGAAATTGAATTTAGGTCAGAGACACTTAAAAACTATAATTATTTTAGAAATGAATTGCAGAGAATCTATCCGCCCCCCCCCAAAAAAAAAAACTAGGTATAACATCAATCTAAAACTGATGTGCAATCACTTGCATATAAAACTGAAATATGGAATTTAAAACACAGATACACCACAGTCTCAGACAAAGAAGCAATGCTAACATCTATTATGGGGCCTTCAAGATCAAAAAACTAAATGTCATTGATATTCAATTCTAACTTCTACAGGCTGATGCCTCTAACAAAAATGAAAGTAGGGAAAACATTCTAAAAAGTTGCAAGTGTGAAGAATAAGGATTTGGTGACATGTTTCATACAGGATTTAAGGGGTGAGACATAGTAAGGATGACTGTTGCAATTGCTTACTCCTATTTCAGCCCTGTTAGGGCTGATCGGTAATCAAAGGCTCTCCAATACATACATACATGCATGCATGTATGTAAGTATGTATATATTGGCATGGTTGTGTGATTACATACTGCACTTTGTAAACATGTAATGTGAGGTTCAGTCCCACAGCACAGCATCCTGAGCAAGTGTTTTCAACTATAGCCCCAGGCCAAACGACACCTTGTGAATAAATCTGTTAGACAGAATCTATCTACCAAGTTCCACTGTGAGTGTGTGCGTATGTGTGTGTGCGTGCATATACGTTAAAACACATACATGTTAATGAACATATATATATATATGCATGCTCTTGCCCCTCCACCTCTAAAAGCTTTAAACATGACTGAAATATAGATTAAACCAGCACCATTTTTTGAATGAACATCTGTGCTTTCCAACTTTCTTCAAGTATCCAAACAACCTTCAAAAGTATTTAAGTATTTAGTGATAATTCAAATAAAATAATTCAAAAATTTTAATAATTTAAAAGTGATGTAAAATAATAAAAAAACAAGAGCACTCAGAGAACTCAAACCTCCGTTAAGGCAACACCAACGTCCTCTCAACGATTAGCCAGAGAATATTTTTTAAAATGAGAATATTTGAAATAAACTTGACTGCCCTCACAAACAAGAATACTAAAAATGAACTCAACTACTCTCAAAAAGTAAGTAAAAAAACCAGAAAAGTAATCCAGAAACTTTGTCCGGTAGACAATTGATTCCAAAGTCTAATCAGTTTGTGCCAGCTATGAGGCCAAACATCCCTGGAAGTTTCATCTGAATACATCCAGTGGTTCTTTAGATATCTTGTCCACGGACAAACAAACAAACATGACTGAAAACAATACCCAGTCTGGGAATTGAACTCACAATCTCAAGATTGTGAGCCCGATGCTCTAACCAGAGCCATGCACCTTCACATGTGTGCGTGCACGTGTATGTGTGTTTATAGTTGTTTGTCCTCCACCACCACTTGACAGCCGTCATTGGTTTGTTTACATTCCTCCCCATAACTTAGCAGTTCAGAATAAACAACTGACGCAATAAGTAACAGGCTTTAAAAAGTAAATCCTGGGGCTGATTCATTCAACTAAACTCCTTGAAGGTAGTGCCCATGCCAGCATGGCTGCAGTCCATTGACTGAAAATCTTATTTCTCTCATGGTGTATTTCTTTAAAATGCAAACTAGTGTGAATGTATAATTAATGTTATTTATAGCAAAAAAAAAAAACAAAAACATTTATCACCTGTATTTTTTTTTTTTTTACTCTGAAGTAACTTATATCAATTTTTTATCCACTTCACAGTACTTGATAATTTAGATACAAAAATGGAGAGAAATATTTTTTTTGTATATTATAAATCAATTTTAGTTAAATGTCATCCTTCCACACACCACGTTTTGTTATTTCTGATTTGTTTTAAATTTATGATGCAGAAACACATATGTCGAAATGGAGTGGGAAGCGAGGCAGGATGCTAAATGCTTCCTGACTAGAACTCGGTTTTGTTATTGTGAAATGAAAAAGATACCAAATAATAAATAAAGACTGCTCTTGTTTAGAGACAGGGTTAATTTTCTTAGTGTATTGTTATGAGATGGCAATGAATGAAAGAACGAAAGGAAGAAAGAACAGAATAAAGAATGAAAGAAAAAGAAGATAGAAGGAAGGAAGGAAGGGAGGAAGGAAGGAAACAGAAAGAGAGAAGGAAAGAAAGGAAGGAAAGAAGGTAAAGAGGAAGGAAAGCAAAAGAAAAGAAAAGAGGAGAGAAGGAAAAGAAAGAAAAGAGAAAGAAAGGAAGGAGGGAGGGAAAAAAGAAATGAAGGAAAGAGAGAAGGAAAACCAAAGAAAGATGGAAAGAGGGAGAGAAAGAAAAGAAGGAAAGAAAGAGAAAGAAAAGAAGGAAAGAAAGAGAAAGAAAAGAAGGAAAGAAAGAGAAAGAAAAACAAAGAAAAAGAAAAGGGAAGAAAGAGAAAGAAAGGAAAGAAAGACGGCAGGGAGGGAAGGAAGGAAAAAGAAAGAGAAATGGACACACTATAAGCAAATGAGGAAGATAAAAACAAAAATAGTAAGCAAGAGTAAAAAGGAGTTAGAGTAAGAACTGAAAGAGAGGAAGAAATAATGAAAATATGGAGAATGGAATAAGTATGTTTAAAGAAAAAGAAATGGCAAATAGAAGGAATAAATTGAAGAAAAGAAAACTGGGAAAGGAATGATAAAAAAAAATATGAATAATGACAAGGAAAAAGGTAGAATGTGTGGAAGAAAGAATGAATAAGTTAAAGATAAAAAAAATAATAAAGAATGGTTGTAAGAGAAAGGTGAATGAGTGAAATAAATAACTGGCAAGTAATGAGTGAGTGAAAGATGAAGGATGGAATAAAAATGGGAGATAGAAATAAAAAAAACAGAAGCAAGAAAATATAAGAAAATAAAAAAATGGAAAAGCAGAATGAGTAAAATGAAAGAAAAAAAGATACATAAAAGCAAGAAGGTCAAAAAAATAAAATCAAAATGAAAGAAGGTGGCAGAAAGATGAAGACAGTTGATGAAAAAGGAAGATGAAGAGGATAAAGAGAGCAAAGGTAAAAAAAAACTGAAGATGAAAAATATATTAAGACTACCCCGCCCCACTGCCCAGCCCTCTCTATGATGTATTACATGAGGTGGAGGTTGTTGTCAATAGACCTGTCTGCGATGGCACATGTTTGTGCATCACTAATCAGACCACTGCCGACAAGTGCCAACCTCCTTGACAAGACCTTGGCCAAAATTCTGGAATCGACATTTAGCACAGTTATGGGCTGACGATTTATCAGTGTGATCATCCTTGTTAGGGTCCTTTCTCAGCAGCAGTACCCTCACTACTTGACTCATAGAACGGGGGGGGGGGGTCCTTTCTGTTCTCTTTTAATTGTTTGGGAGCTTTCAGTTGTTGTTTGTGATATAGCACTTGTTGATGACAATGTTCCTTCCTTTGTTTTTGTTGTTCTTGCTTCCTTAGTGTTTGCTTTGGTTGCAGTTGGTTTTAGTGCTGCAGCTGCTGTCATTGTTGCAGTTGCGATCACAAACTGCTCCGGTTTTTGTTGCTGCTATGGAGGTGTCCTTTTTTTTTTTTTCCTGTGGTCAGAAAGCTTTGAGATGGTTTTTGTCACCATAGAAGTGCCATCTTGACTTTCTGCACTCAACAGCCACATACAATTGTTGTGAGTCATCTGGAATATTGTTTAGGTTCAGAGAATATTCCATGCTTCGGTGATACATTTGAAATAATAGCTTGGCCCAGCAATTTTCTTTCTCTAACCTCTGGATTCATTGAATATCAATTTAGTCTTCGATGTCAATGAAAACAGCTGCCACCAGGCAGCTAAGTGTTTACTACTAGGAGCAAATCTACTATCTTTATTCTTACTACTCTATGGCCAAAGTAGATTGCTACCAAGATTAGTTCGTTACTCCTTAGGGTTGTTGTGGAGTGCTTCCTGGCTTCATCTGCTGTTGGGAATCTCACCTATATTGAGCTGTAATTTTTTTTCCCTGACAACATATGTTTTAGTGTCCCAGAGGGATCTGAGGCACTTTTCTATTGGCTGCTGTGTTGCCAGCTCTATTTTATTACCTTTGAGCACCTAAACAACAATTTTGAAGCTGGTTTCTTGCCGAATGGATTCCAGTATGTTTAAGGTTACATCGTGTCCAGATCTCGAAAGCATCTTCTTCACATTTTTTAAAGTGTGCACACTGAACTACAAAAGGAATGATAAGTCAGGCATTAATGTTTGCATAAGTAACAGAAGACATCAGCTCTTTGGCTAGGACTGCATTTTCCAGCATATGAGTCAGATTTTTGAGACTAAAATTTACAGCCAAAATCAGGTAGGTCTACTTATATGTCAAAATGATTTTGAAGGACCAAAAATTTCATGTGAAATTCAGAAAGAATTGGAAAAATAGTGACAATGCTTAAATGTTTACACTACTTGTTTGCACTGTATACAAAGCCAGGAACTACTGCATGTCAACACTCAGCACATTTCACTTGCTGTGATTCATATGGTAACATGATCAAACCAAGGAACATCTCACACATACCCATACATATATGTATAGACACACACACTCACATAATAGTACAGGAATACATACATGAAAATTGTAAATTATGATGTGTGTATGTGTCTATTTAATTAATTTCAAAAGAGAAATTAAGAATAAATCAAAATTAACGTCCATCAAGTTATGGAAGTTTGTGAATGTATATACAGAGATTATTGTTGCAAGCATTAGAAATTAAACTTAATTTGCAAATTGATTGATATAAATCCAAAAACAAGCCATTTATAAATTCAAATTCAAAAATAGTTTCATAGAAATATGGAACAACACCCCTACACATGATTTTATTTATATATATATATATATATATATATATATATATATATATAATTGAAGTGATAATACACAAACACACACACATTTGTGCAAGTACACTGTTTTACTCACTTGCATTATGTGTAGATGCGTAAAAACACATAAGAGCAAGCTCAGAAAGCAAATTGTATGAATTGATAAACTATAAAAGATTCAAGTCTTTTATTCTGTGAAATGTGAATGCATGGATGAAATTAATGAGATTATGTTTGAACATAGGTGGTATCTTAAACACAATCACATTAACAGAGCTCCCATGTTTTGTCACAGTACTAATATACATTAGAAAAGCTGCTGAGAAGTAGTGTTGGAATTAATTCTAAATTTGTTGGAATCTTATAAAGATTGATAATATGTCTTGTACACATGGAGAACAATAATAGAGTAGGTAATCAAATTATATAATAAAAAATATAGTGACACACATGTATACACACATATATATATAAAATGTGTGTGTGTCTGAGTGTGTGTGTATGTGTGTGTATGTGTGTGAGAATATGGAGGGGAAAGTGATAAGATCACAAACAACTAGCAGTAAGGTTGGCAGCTGCTACCTTAGCAGCAGCAGTACTGCATCATATCCATTGTCAAGTAATATTTCACCTTCAAGGAGCCTATCTTGCCTGAGTGGTGCAGGGTAGAAGGCAAACTCACAAGGAATTTGTCACCTTGCAAATCTGAAATGAACAACTACAGTAAAAAGAAGAAAAAGGAAAGGGGTAAATGCTGCACAAGTCCTAAGAACTGAACCAAGATCCTATAATTACCTACATCTGCATTGGTATTGGACACGGGCTGAACATAACAGCTGGTTAACTACACACAGTCCATCACACATTAAATATATTATACACTGACATATATCAGTGTGGGATGTCTTGGTTAACTACTAGAAATTCTGTATGAAGATATGTAAGTTATTTATTAGCATAAATTAGAAATCTCTCTGTCTCTCTCTCCCTCTCTCTGTTAGTCCGTCCTCCAAAGGGAGATAACTCTTATCTTATTGAATTTATCTCCCTTAATTACGATATCTATCGGTGTATCTATCTAGTCACACACATATGCACGCGCACACACACATACATACACTAACCAGTGTTACCATATGATAGCTAACATCAAGTTACGTTTGTAATTAATTCATAGTTAAACAGTAGTATTGTTATTGATAATATATTTATGACCAATATACATTTGAAAAACTTGGTTTATTTAATTTCATTTTAATTAATAGATATTTGAAAAATTACTGTTCATTTCATCATTTTATATAACCACCATGAAATTTGTTATAATTATGGTACCCTTTTAACATCATCTGTTATTACCTACGTTATCTGTTACTACCTACAAGGGCTAAAGTATATTATCAACATTACTCATCAAATGACAGATAACATTCTGGTATCATTTATACTATAGAACATATTATGCTCTCAGGTATATGAAGTCTGAGACAATAAAATAAAGTTATAATATTTTTTTCCATTCAAATCACCATTAAAATAGCTAAAATATTTTTTATGTAAAATTAAAAAATGCAATTGAAATAATGTTCAGACAAATATTTAAGGTGATGTATTACTTACTAGCTTAAAAAAAAATAAAAGGACTTCTATGACTGCTTCTAAAATGAAAATATGATGAAAACTTAATATATTTCTTTGATATGAATTATAGCATTTCATCAATAGAGAATATTGTCTTTGCAGCAACAGTTACAATGATGTATGGAATGATGCTACGTTATTTATTTGTTCTGAAATCATTAGAAATGACAGCATCAAAGAAATATTTCCTATTAAGAACACAGCTTTCCTTTGACCAGTAACTGAATTTTAAGCATTAGAAAACTCCCATTGGACCATTTGAAATGAAAAGAAACACAAACATAGACAGCTATTCTCTTTGATTATCATGCTGCAACATTTAGTTCAATGTCAGACTTGCATGGCTCTGACCTTGATCTATCATATTCCGATGACTGTTTGGTAAATGAATTATTTTTGCAAATATCTACTAACATAATATCCATAATCTACACTGAGTTGGTCACTATCCTATTTGTCTGCTTCATAAAACGCTTCATAGTAAACAACGAAAGCTATTTTCTCAGTATTGCAAGGCTATCCCTGTACTGGCATCCTTGTATTTATTGTATCTTGTGCAGAAAATTCTAAAATACCAAGTTTACTTAACAACTGAACAAAGTTAAACAATCTAAATTTTTATTCTATTTTTGAGCTACCCACCAAAACACACTCCTCAAATATTTCTATACATTTTCCAGTTATATCTAGCAATTCAGTGTTTAACCTGTGACAACCTCATATACAACACAGGATGAATATTATCCTAAAATCAGAATATCAAGATCTGTGAACATATATCTCTATTTAATACATAACAAGTATTCAGTCGACAGATCTTGCTGACTTATTAGCAAGTATTCAAAGATGTTACCAGAAACAAGAGAGGAGTCAACTACAATAATTCTAAATATATGACAATTCTCTGGTAATATGCTAAAAAAAAAAATGAACAAATATCAAGTGTTTTATTTTTTTCTTCAAAATCCAGTATTTCCAACTTAATTTATGTTCTCATGTATATAATGTAATTGATTATTCATGAACAAACAATTTCAACACTCTATTTTATTTTAGTTACCATGTGGATTTCACTCTATTTTGGTATATATACACTATAGAGTTGCCAAGTTAAATCTGATTCAGTAAACAAATAAAACAAAAAAATTTTCAAAAATAAAAAAATTCACTAAGCTCCCAAGCTTCCCTCATCACATCAGCTTGAGAAGCCTTTTTCTTTTTAATTTTATTCATTTGTGTAGTTTACTCTTTAGAGCCCTAATATTTACATTGTGTCATTGCTGGAAATAAACTTGCATTGGTGTAACATTTAAAATCAAACTGATTAATAGCAAAGAATTCAAACATGAAATATATACGAAGAGATTTTATACACACACACACACACACAAACACACACACACACACATAAAGCATTTAATCTGTAATTTTTAAAGGCTTTAAAAGAAATCTCAACTTAGATTTTAACGGCTAATTTACATGAATTAACTTATTAGTTTTGGTAGTTAGGATGCTAATATTCTGTAAAATGTCCAAGTGAAAAAGCTCAGTATTGTGGTCTCAATGAGTTCTTAATTCAAGTAAACTTTGTGATAGGTCACAGATACAGTCTCTTTTCTCTCCCTCCACCCATTCCATTTTTCTTCCTTGCTCATCTTGGCACTTATTCAGACAATAATTTAATTAGTACAATTATTTTCACAAGTCAGTAACACTGGTCTTTTGTCTACAATCTAGCAGAACAACAAGAGGCAACTTTCAAACTTAACTGAAAAGCTGGACATTTTAAGGAAAGAGATATATATCCACATTTGAAATTGTGCCAATAGCAACATTAGACATGGTTAGTGCAGTTAAATTGTATTTGTTGTCTCAGACAATCAGTGAATGAGAGGATTATCATTTAACAGACACACACACATACATATACAATACTTTTAGACTCATCAAATATTAAGAGGTACATGAAATGCTACAAAATGTAGAGTTACAAGCCCAAATGGCCATAAACAAGCACGCATTTATTCAACCTTGCCAAGGTCAGATGGAAACATCAATATATTGATTTCAGTAAAATGATCATAGATTAGTTTAAGCTGAGTAGCATAGTTCATCTGGAGTCCAGGTCTAAAAGTTATTTGGTGGGGGCCAATTCATATTTTAGCTTCAACAGACCTCAACAAGATATGCTATTTTTATTAGAAAATCCCTAAGTAAGTAGGCATTGTTTGTGGAATAGAAACGAGACACCAAAATCTTGGAAGGCTGCCACAAGGATTTTAAACACTGGTCATTAGCATATGAGAAACAGACCAGGCAACCCATATCAAAACAGCTGGTGGCATACTGACCTTAGAAATGGAATATCCTGAATTATAAAAGTTATTTTTTTTGTTTTCTTATTTTCTTAATTTTCTTTCTTTTTAATATTAACATTCCGTTTAAAGGTCTAGCCCTTGATTTTATTTAGAATTCATACAAAATATTTCAAAAATCTGATGTAATATTTTAAGATATAAACAATCAGTTGATTATAATTTCATAAAGTAATATTCATGAAATATAGCATAAAGATTAAATCCAATAGTATGTCAACCAGTTTTATATATTGTACAAAATGCAATGAAAATATATCATGCTCAACAGAAGAAAAACAAACAACAAATAAACCAAATTAAACATTAGGAAAATTTTAAAAAATCATTTCATATAGTGAGCTACAACAAATGTCATAAAGCCTATTTAACAAATTTCTTCAGACATATAGAATTTGTAATCCAATGATTTTTTTTTTTTATCCTCAAGAAATTATATTTTCATTCAATATCTTGATAAATTGATATGAAGTCTCTCTGCTATACAGTTTATCTTTACAATTTTTATATTGTATCGTATTTAATGATATGCTTAAGTTCATAATACTTAAGCTATAAAAACTAAAAAGATCAGCTTATGGCATTAATGTTAGGATAGGTTTTCCTTAATGCACAATATGAAAGTTTTGTTTCATAGAAAATGAAACTTACTCAAAATAGAAATAATAAAACAAAATGAATAATTGAATTTTCTAGTGCAAGGCTTTAGCACTTTAAACCCAAATTATTGTTAATAATCAGCTTTTAATATATATTGAAGAACTACATTTAGTCAAGTTGGTTGTGTATTAGCTTCCCAAACATAAAAATCCATAGTTAAGGTTCCTTTACTTGGACTACACTGTCATTGACAAAGACAATTCTTAATATACAAGACTATTCAATCAAATAGCCTAGTTGACCTAGAAGTAAGCAGTTATCATAGAGAATATGTGAATATGCAATAAATTCTTAACAAGTTCTACAGCTCTTGTTTTAATTCTTCATTTAAATAGCTTTACATACTGTTCAACTTACAACTTCTGCTATGCACAATACTTCAAAGCTTCATAACAACTGAAGGAACTACAATTAAAATGCGGCAAAATTGCAATAGCCATGCAAATAAAGTAACGAATAACTGTCGACTTCCAGTTAGATGATTTTTGCTCTGCTAAAGGTGTGAGTATGAATTCTCCAAGTAAGCACAAGGCATTAGATATTTAGGACTGGGAGATGATATTTCATTAGGTTTTTACAAGTTTTCCATAGCCAACATCCTCAACTTTATTTGTCAATTATCACTGAGAGGTGTATTAAGCTAGTTAATGAAGTAGGCTTACTAACTCAAAACCCTGTATAGTGATATACAGCCTGGAGAAAAAAAAAATAAAAGCACTTTGCCAAGAGATCATCATGCTTAATTTAGAAAGCAAGTGTTATGCTTGAACATATAAGGTATCAGACTCCGAACTATACAGACATTAATTTTTACACAATAGACATTTACTGTGTTCCTGCTCACGATATTAAGACCAATGTGACCAAAACTTCATGCCACTTTAACAATCATTAATTATCAAGTAATTTACTGTAAATGCGCATATACATGTAGGTGAAAGGTACACATAGAGTGTACAAGCATTTGCGAACTGTATATGTGAGTGTGAGTACGCATGCATACAGACAGACAGATCGATAGATAGAGACAGACAGAAAGAGCATGAAATTATTATATGTATATGTATATATTTACAAAGGAAGCATTATTTTTCCGATGTACAAATAAATCCAGATTGATTTGCAATGCAAGACAATTTTACAAGTGATGATTCCAAATGACCAGACATCAATATGAAGCAAACTTTAAATTCTGCAGGTCAAATATTTCTTCTGCATTTTAGTTTATTTAGAATGAAATATGCTACTGGTACTTAGTTGCTTGGTTACGTAAAAATAAAATGGCTAAGATTATCCTAAACTGTAAAATGATTAAAATAGGACATAAAGAAGAAATTAGCAGAGATTTTAGTGTTTTAGTACTTTACTTTTTGTTATTTTTTCTCTGAATTAATAATACTACTTAGATGTTTTTTGTAAGAAATATAGAGAAATAAAGATTTACCATTTCCTAAAGAAAAAAAAAATTATCCCAAGTTAATGCTTACAGCATCAGTAACATTCACTATTGGAAAGTAAACCTTTCTAGCCAAAACAATCGAGTTGTTTCTTACACTAAACTTTATTATAGGTTTATACTATATCATACTACATATTGAACCAGTATTGTTTTTTATCAAATTAAAATATCTTCAATTTATTCCTCTGCAATTTCTATGGGCCAATTTACTTGTAATTCAACGAAATTCATGACAGAAAGCATTACCTGGAAATGTTGCTTGTGCAAATTATAAGACAGTAACATAATAGTATATATTCTGTGATAGTAGGAGTTTTAGTATGCTAAGGCAGAATCGGTCAGATATTGTGACATTGTGGTTGCATGAAAGTTTCATATTTAAAAAGAGACCTGCTCCCACAGAAACTGAGATTTAAAAACTGAGACATGGTTAATATGAATAGGCTTGGTTTTATGAAAGTAAAAAAAAAAAAAAGTTAGCAGACAAGTGTAACAAAGAATTTATATGCAAAGACAAGCAGGAAGGGTAAAAGTGCACACACACACATACACAATGTTGGTAAAGGCAAAAGAGGAGAATTTGGTAGGTTGATTAGTATCGGTGTAGATGTAAAGTTCATTTGTACAAGAAGCAAAGAAGATTTACAGAAGATGATAGAGAATTCTTCAAATGGAACACTGATGATGAGCAGACAACTTAGTGCTGTAGATTGAATTCTATGTTCTTTTGTTTGTTTTTTTTTTACTTCCTTTTATTTTGCTTTTATTTATCATTATTTTTGATACACTAGCAGCTTAAAGCTTTAACCACTCTTAGAATGAAAAGAGAGAAATATTAAAAGAAAAAAAAAATGCAAAATTTTTTTTGTGAGGACTTTAATAAGTTTAATTAAACCAATTTCAAACTATAAATTATTTCTTGAA
>NC_068990.1:72851892-72859392 GCF_001194135.2 Octopus bimaculoides
TATATATATATATATATATATATATATATATATATATATATATATATGTACTGCTTTTGTTTTTCTATGTATAAAATCATCACAGTGCTTAGACTGGGAAACAGTAACAGGTTTGCAATATGCTTCAGTATCAACATCATTATTATTTATTTTCGATAAGCTCATTTTTTAACTGTATGCCTGTTTGTGTGTAATATATAAATACATGTGTGTGTGTGTGTGCGTGTGTGCGTAATACATACATATGTTTGCGTGTATATGCATGCATGTGCACATGTGTAACTATAGTCTGAACATTAAATGCTCTGAAAAGTTCATTCATCAAAGTGAACTCTGAGATACAACAGCAACATTTTTTTGCATTTTACAGAGTAGCAACAGTAGTAGTAATAATAGAAGTAGTAGCAGTAATAAAAGTCTTTTGTTAAAATTATACATAAATGAAACTTAAGACAAATGAGAAACAAACAAACTTTATATCTGACGGCCAACGTAACAGAAAACTATAACGATCGTAAACTACCTGACTTCAAGCTGTATGATAAATAATTCAAAATAATGAGATGCCTATAAAAAAAAATGTAGTGATTTTGTTAGCATATAAATATTGTTGTGCCTCAGTTCTTCTACTTCATAAGGATACCAAATATTAAAATTAGTAAGCCTCTATTGAATACAATGTATGTTTATTATTAATCTTTAAATTTTCTTTCTGACAAAAATGAATATAAAATATCACTTTAGAATTAAGGAGAACCACTTAACTTTATATTTAAAATTAGTGAATGAAATTTACTTTTTTTTAAAAAAAGAAATATTGAAATTTTATTCTAATGGGAAATTGATTTTTAAAGCATCTCTAGATTTTAATCAATTTCTCTTTTTGTTTTGTTTCTATTTCCCTTTTTTTAATTTTTATAATTTTTTTTTTTTTCAGTGCAGATATTGAGGGACATATTGGTATGTATCTTAATTATTGCAAAACTTTCAAAAGAATGTTATATATCAAGTAGAAAAAGTGCAGAAAGTTGAATATGGAAAGGTAAATTAGAGTTAGACTATGGAGAAATTTTAAATGTTGCAGTTAAATTGGATCATTTTGTTGAAATGAAAATGGTTAAGAGTGAATAGGAAGAACTTGTTCAGAAGATACTTCTAACTCATATCAGTGTAGGAAACTTGTAAAAGTGGTGAGGAAGAATTTACAAAATGACTTGATGCATCTGGTGTGTTTCTAAAGTGCAAAACATTTAAACTTACATACACAATAAATACAAATTTTAATAGGACACAAAGGTGTTTAAAGACATAAGTAAAATGACTGACGAAGCCTCACAAAGTGTAACTACTAGATACAGATGTCAAAAGCTTTATGGCAACTGATTGATGTAATATCTTGAATATCTAAAATTATTACAAGTAGAAAAGGAAAACAAAAATAATCCTATGGAAAGTAGTTTTCTTGCAATAAAATAAAAATAAAGTCACATTTACATTTTATCCATTTAAATTACAACTATAAATTTTACTTTTTTTTTAAACTAGAAACATCTTGGATTTCAAATTCAAAGATTAATGAAGTAGAGCAAAATAATTCCACATAAAATTTATCAACTAAATTATTTCAATTCTTTATCATATTATTCAAGTGGATTAAAATTAATTCATGACAAAACTATATAATCTATGAAGAGCAGCCACCATGAATTCTTCAACAACAAATAGACAGATAAACTCCTCAAAAAAAAAAGAAAAAGCCAGCACCAGAAATATTAGCAATACTACCACAAGAATAACAATAAAAATATATCAACATTAAAAAAGAAAAAAAAATGAAGTTAATAGAAACTTGGAGCAGATTTTAGTAATTGTTACAACAACAATAATGATTTTAACCCCTATGTCATGATCAATAAACTTTTCAAGGTATTTCTATTAAAATGGTGTATAAATAGAACACTTATTAATACAATTTCCTTTCTATTTCTAGTTGGCCTTTATCTACAAAATCAAAACTATGTATAAAATATCTATAAGTATTTTAAGTAGAATTGTTTTAGTCTGTATGTGTGTGTTCTGATCAAAATATATTTCACACTGTAGAAATTAAATTTAAAGAAAATACACTACAAAGTAAAATGAATATTTAACACACTGAAATCAAAAGAACGTTTTCATTAATGTCATAGTTATGGTTTTACCTTCACATAAATATATAACTTGTTAAAACAGCTCCTGTTCTCAGAAAATATTTCTGAAAGTAAGGATTCACTTAAAGGTTTTTTTCAATAGCCACTTCTCAGAAACTTTCACTTTAATGAATAATTTTCCAAATGATTCATACCAATGCAGAAAAACAGTTTAAATGTATGCATGAAATTGTTAATTTAGAAGGAAGTAAATAAATGTAATCAACAAAGGACTTTAAACTCTCTGCCGATTATAATATTTGATAGTTTTGTAGAAAGAATAATAGGAGATTTTGAATTATGAATTTATTTCCTAAATCAAAAAACTTTTGCCTGCATGAAAAATTTTGTTCATTTTAGGCAAATGAAATAACTATTTTGATCACTGTCTTGAAATTCTTTCAGTATTTAAGTTGTTTGGCTCATAAAATTATGGAATGACAGAGATAAAAAACTTAAAGAAATTACATCACACACACACACACACACACACACACACACACATACATACACAGAGACATCCAAACACAGATACACAAATGCACACACACACAAACAGAGAACTACATGCATACAAGCATACATACAGACACAGATATACACACATGCATATATACACATACTGATACAGACTTGCATTTACTTACTTTGGAGCAAAACTTAAAACCCAAAGATGTCTGGAATATCCCTTTCACAACTAAGACTTTCTTTGAAAGGAATAATATATACATGCAAAAAGTTACATGTTTAAATATCTTTATATATATATTTTTTTTTATGTGTGTGTGTGTGTGTAATTTAAATCATTTCATGATATTTAAGCAACATGTTTAAGCAGAAATAGAGAAAGTTCCATATTCCTCAGAACAAAGAACTGGATGTGTAGACTACTAGGAGATGATTTTGAAAGAGACATCAAACTTGAGTAGAGGAGAGAAAGAAATGTATTAAAAAAAAGAGCAATGTTATATTTAAGGTGAGGCTAGATGCAATCAAAGCGATGTAAATTCTTCCTCTCAAACTAATGATGTGAGTAAAGCCAACTATGCTATAATTTGAAAATAAGACAGATTTACATTTTTTTTTTTTTCGTTTCACACCCTCTATGTCAATACCTGAAAGCTATTTCTCGATGTTGTAGTTATGATATTAAGTAAATGTCATAATAATCTTTAGACAAAAGGACTCTGTGAAAGTAGCCTCAGGTAGATTTGTTAAGGTGGAACTACCAGGGAATATTAATTAAACTAAGTTCAGTCTGCTATGTATACCTTGCAATTTCTGTGCATTTTGAAGTAAATGTGTAGGAATAATTAAAACAACATAGCAAATGTACAGCAAACTGCTAAAGTTCTGTATCATTTACACACTATTTTTGCTTAAATTATTCAAAGTCATTACTGTCTTGGATGATTGTTTTTTGTTTTTGTTTTCCTTTTCTTCATCTCTGAAAGCTTCTAGTAACTTTAACAAGATCAATAAGATATCTAAGACTGTACATAATTCAATTTTTAAACAGAATTACAGATCTTTAAAAAAGAAAAAAACAAAACTGTCATTCACAGGTTAATGAATAATAATAAAAAAAAAATATGTCAACGATTTGGTGTTGAAAATAATTTTGAAGTATTTTGTAATATTAAAGAGCCATTTTGTGATGTTACATATGATAAAGTTAGAAAGCTTATTAAAATTATAATTAAAAAAAATAAAGCTAATTAAAATTAATACCTTCACAACATGTTTCAAAAAATCTGCGATTACTATTTTAAAGGTAAAGAATGTCGAGGAAAAAAATTTATATTTAAGCACACCATAGAATGTATAAGAAATCTATAATTTTTATGTTTTATCTTCCTCAATCATTCATTGAGACTAAAAACAGTATTTCATGAGACAGCTGTAACATTAATACAACAAACCTTAATATTCCAGTTTGTATTAGATGATATAACACTGAATACATTCGGGACAAATGAAAGAATATTAATTTTTACATAAACATATGAAGCATTTCAATAGTCTTTCTATCCTTTTTTTTTTCTTTTTTTCCTTTTTTTATAAGTGTTTCATGAAGTCATGCTTAGATTGTATATGTTCTAGAGGAGACTACAGCAACAATGTATAAGTAAGCAGCAGTAGAAGCAGTATCAATACATCAATCAAAACATACTTATCAGCAATGTTCTCTTGCAGATGTGTATGTGTGTGCGTGTATGCTTTCTTATGTAAACTTAAAATGCTCTGGTGATCATATTTCAAACAAAGTATACTACCTGCTGTGTATTATAGTTAATTTAATAATTAAATAAACTTGAATACGGAAGGGTTTAGCTAAATAACTTTTATTTGATTAAGATAAGATTTCAGACACAGGAACCAGTTTTTAGTGTTATGATTGAAGGTTTGTTACTTGACTATTAACACTTGAAAACTGGAGGTTTTGCATTATAAAACCTAAGGCTGTCAGACAGCCTTAAAAGAGTACTGTCAAAAGGGCCGAACGCTTCAGTTTAAATGAGGCATAGAATAATTTGTGAAGCATAGTGTGATGTCTTACAAGCAATAAGGTGGGACGAAATTGAAATGATAAATATTTAATACAGAGGGACAAGTGCTCTTTTCCAAATTCATCATCTTAAAACAGTTTCAATTAAAAGAATATTTACAAAACAAATAAATGGCAAAATAAGCCAGACAGTATTTAAAATCATCACAACTTTATTTACTGCAGTTTTTTTGTTTAAGTTTTCTTTTGAAAAGACAAAAGACAGTTAGTTGTTTTCTTTTTGAAATTTAGACAAATTATACAAAATTCCTGTTAATTTGTACATGTTTAAAGTTCTAGTAAAATCTACAGCTGGTATTATTAAGTTAATAATTAGCTTCTTCTTTCATCTGTGGCAACTTATATACAGTGAAACAAAAAAATTTTTCATAAGCTTTCATAGCAGAAACTAATTGGCTAAACTCAAACAAACACTCTTAATTACTGGAAAAATAACAATAAAATATTTTTTTAAAAAATATAACAACCATAAATTCCCTTTTATTCATTTTAAATGGCAAGATGGTTAACATTAAAACTGCCAAGCTCATAAACCGAAAGAAAAGCACAGGATTTGTTAAGATATAGAAATTTTACATTTGTGTTTGTATATTTTTTTTTTAATGGAAACTAAACACATCATCAGAAACAAATTTACTAAATACAAGTTGAAGATTTAATTAACCATTTTCAGGTGAAATAGAATCAATCTCATCAGAATTATTCAAGTTTTCAATGATGATAAATTTTTCAAAGGAAACAAAATGCAAGGACAGAAAACAATGACATATTAGCGATGTGTAAGAAATACATCTGTTGCTATTTCTTTAATCACACTATTTCTAATGTATTGTTATGTCTGATTCCTCTTAGGTATGAAAGAGACTGCTTCATAAATAAATAGTTTCAGCTAGTTTTTGTTTGGTTTTTTTAATATTACAGAGTAAACTAAATATTTTTTTGCTTTTGTTTTTGCTTTGTTTTGTTTTATCTTCATAAAATATTGCATTTCAAAGGTAAAAGCGAGTAGTTTACATCCTTCTGATTATTTATCTTTTCTTTACATTTTACTTGTTTCAGTGACTGGTCTGTGGCCATGCTGAGGCACCATTTATTTTTTTTTTAAAGCCTGGTACTTATTCTATCAGTCTCTTCTGCCAGATTGCTAAGTTGTGGAGATATAAAAAGCCACCACCAACTGTCAAGCAGTGGTGGAGGACAAACACAAACACAAACACACATACATACGACGGGCTTCTTTCAGTTTCTGTCTACCAAATCCACTCAGAAGGCTTTGGTTGGCCCATAGCTATAGTAAAAACACTTGCCCAAGGTGCCACACATTGGAACCTAGTGGTTGGAAAGAAAACTTCTTACCACAAAATCATGCCTGCGTTTAATACATTAAATTACTACATTCCAAACAAAATGTTTCTACTTAAAATTTGTAAAAATTGTAAAATTTTACTGACACACATACAATAATAGTACAGCCTAAATACAGAGATAGTAAAAAGATATAAAAATCAAGTATTTATTTGCATTTAAAATTGTAATTATTGTAATAAAATGACTTAACTTAAAATTGTTAACAATCTTATGAAAGTATGAGCTTGAAAGAAATCTCTCCCGAAATAAGATTTGTGGTTTTTGATGTAACTAAGAAACTTATTGTTAATAATTTGGATAGCAGATTGACAGGATCATTAGTGAAGATTTCTTCTCTGTGTTCAGAGTTCAAATCCTACCAAGGTCATTTTATGTTTCATTCTTCCATGGTTGATAAAATAAACTACCAGTTAAATAAATATTGAAGTTAATGGTGTAAACCAGTGATTCTCAACCAGAGCTCATATGGTTCTTGGGGGTCCATACAAAATTTTATTGTTAAAATCTATATACAATAAATTGGTTATATTTCTACTTCTGCTATAGTCTTGGGCCAACCAAAGCCTTGTGAGTAGATTTGGTAGATAGAAACTGAAAGAAGCCCATCATATATATATGTGTGGTTGTGTGTGTTACTGTGTCTGTTTAATCTTCCACCTCTGCTTCACAACTAGTGTTAGTATTTACTTTTACATTCTTGTAACTTAGCGGTCCAGCAAAAGAGATTAATAGAATAAATACCAGGTTCAAAGAAAAACAAGTACTGGGGTCATTCCATTTGACTAAAAATTCAAGATAGTGCCGCAGGATGGCCATAGTCTAATGTGGAGAAAATGCTTATAGGCATTTCTTCCACCTTTACATTTCAAGTTCAAATTCCTCCAAGATCAACTTTAGATTTCACCCTTTCAGTGTCAATAAAATACGTACCAGTCAGGTACTGGGGTCAATGTAATCAACAAATCCCACTCTCCCAAAATTTCCTTGTGCCTATAGTAGAAAACATTATCACAGATGGTGGAATGGCAAAATCGTTAGAATGTCACAAAAAATGCCCGGTGGTGTTGTATTTCTCACATTTTACATTCTGAGTTCAAATCCTGTTGATGTCAACTTTGTTTTTCATCCCAGTGGGGGTCAATAAAATTGAGTACCTGTCAAGTACTGGGTATTGACTAACTCCCTTTGCTGGCATTGTGCCTAAGTCAGAAACCATTATTATTATCAGCATTATTTCACCTTTAAGCAGTCAGATTATTCTGTCATATATAATGCTCATAAACACACCCTGTCTTGAATAAATAAATCATGCATAATCACATAGCTATTCCGTTAGAATATCTGGGCTGGATATGCCGGTTTAAATGTTAAAGG
>NC_068990.1:72864048-72874048 GCF_001194135.2 Octopus bimaculoides
TATATATATATATATATATATATATATATGTATGTATATATATATATGTATACACACACCCCCAAACGCATTCAAGTACATGTATGCATAAATACCAACATTCATGTACACACACAGACACACAAAGATATGTACATATATATATCTATTAATCTATATATTTTAAACATACATAAATATAGTAAAACCAGAGAGAACAGAAGAAATGTTACTTTTATAAAAGCATGACTGTGTGTAAGTGCACGTATGGATATGCACATCTTCACATATAACATTTGTGTATTCGTTGATTGGATTTAATTTTGTTGTTACCTGACTTTTACCTCATGCCAAAATATGTACTTATGGATATGAATATGCATGTATGAACATCAAAGGTATAAATGTGTGAATACACACATACGCCCATACAGGCACGCACACACACGCGCGCGCACGCACACACAAACACACAGATGGTCATTGAGACATGTACCCTACATAATTATGAATAGCTTGTTATCATTCAAGGTAATTTCTATAAATAATGAGTGAACTATCTCACCTACAGATACATTCAGTAACTAGCAATAGTAACATTTCCCTCATAATTAACTAGTTTTTATTATGAATAGTGTATGTACATATAAATATATATATATATGACCCTTTCCCTCAATACACACAAGAGAGTAAAAAGCCAGGTCAGTTCCTCCTCAGCTTTTTGTGATTATCAAAGAATATGTATATGTATTTTTCCATATATGTATTTTCATACTTACACTGTTTTAAACATTTTCATCTTATTATCAGAGAATGTGTGATAATCAGTATGTAACACTACAAAGTTCATACAAAGCTTTATACTTTAAATATATTCCTCTTATTATTATCAAAGAATGTATATATGCATTTTAATACTAAAACTGTTTTTTAACATTTTTTATTATTCTCAAAGACTTTTGATAATCTTTTTCTAAAAAAGTGAAACCTATTAAGTAAATAAATATCTTTAAAATAAGTGCATTTTCAAACCTTCTTTCATATATATATATATATATATATATATATATATATATATATATATATATATATATATATATACCATTGTAGAGAATGGATGTCATATGATGATGCTGATGGTGATATATATTGGTTTATGGTGAATGAATGAATGCTCAATACATGTTATAGAGGATGTGAATTTTTTTTTTCTTTATTGAAACAAACTCAAGTTGCAAGACAAATTCTCAGGTTTTTTTTCAATTAAAAACTTGTGTGTGTGTGTGTGTGTGTGTCCGTGTATGTATGTAGGTGAATAAGTATATATGTATAATTTGTGATGCTTTACTCTCCTCAGATTTGATGATTGTGTAAGAATGGGGGCATCATGTGGTAAAATATTATGCGTTATGGTTTCTAGGATTATGGCTGACTATAAATGGAATAGCTTTGTTTTTCGCTTTACCTTGATTGTGCAGGTTTCCCCACAAGATCAAGATTGGGATCTCTTTTGCCTTAGTTATGGCATGATTTACTAAGTTTGTCAAGTATTTTTGTTTCTGAAGCAATATTTTCAGTTCCACCAGTCGTTTCTCTTGTCTATTTGTGTCCATAACTATTGACATATACATCTTGCCATATGAAATGGATGTATTTTTTGATATGGGATGGGTGACAAAATCTTTAATCGAAGTATTGGTGAGTGTCCATGTCCATGCAGTAGAGACCAGTTGTAACAGCCTCATTTTCCTGAATTACTAAAATATCAATTCAATTCCATAATGAACTGGATCCATTCATGAACGCTATTTATAAATTCAAGAAATCTTGTAAGGTCATCTTTACTTCTGTTCTAAAATATAAAGTAATCCTCCAGGAATATTTACCCAGTTTCTTTTAAACAGGATTGGAAATACTGACCAAAAGTAATCCCAGAAGGGACATATATGTTTTTTTCTTTGAGGAATCTCATTGCTAAGGTCCTGTTACCTTACTCAATGGCATATAAAATGCACCTTTTGAATGTTGGGCCTCATGGAGGCAATGACAAATGACTGACACATACAGCCACGTGAAATCATAGTTGTGGCAGATATTGGTGTCACACAATTTGCACCCATTATACTCGTGGAGTGGTTACCGTTAGGAAGGGCATCCAGCCATAGAAATCATGTCAAATTAGACCAGAGTCTGGTGCAGCTACTCAGCTTACCAACCCTGGTCAAACCGTCTAACTCATGCCAGCATGGACAATGGATGTTATATGATGATGACAATGATGATGATTGGTTATCAAAGAGGTCTTTTTTCTAGCACTAATCATAATCCTTCTAGTATAAACACTTTTGGGAATCCCTCCTGAATTCTGTATGAGTATTTGTCTACCAGAATTCTACTGCTTCTAATTCCAGGCCATGGGGGATATTTATGTAGAGGTAGGTCACATCAAAACTAACCAGAATCATCACTATATTCACTCTTTCTGGAACGTAGTTTAGGAAGTCTATGTCATTTCTGATGGAACTCAAAACAAACTATCATAATGGTTTCAAGAATTATGTCAAGTAAATTGTTTAATTTCTGGGTCCTTAATCTTGGTCTGGTAACAATTGGGCATAATTTTAAATCAAACAATTTGGGAATCTTTTCAATTAGTGTATTGAGGTCCTTTAAGCAATTATGGATTTCTTTAAATTTACAAATTTTCAGTAGTCTGTATAAGTTACTTCTTATTACTGCAAAATTCATTCAGTGATCCAACCATTTTAACATTTTTTTTTTTTTAAATTAGCCCATTAGTTTAACTATTTTGCTCATTGCTTATTGGCCACTCTTTATCTACAAGTTTCTAACTTGTAGAAATGTTGATCAGTTAATTGTCCTTAGACCATTTCCCTATAAAGGGTCTTCTCCTTTGTCAGTTTTTTTAATGCAGAGGAATCTTTCTGTAAATATTTCACTGCTTTTTGCTCTTCGTTTTCAATGTTTAACTTTACACAACTTTCTGAACTGCTTGAGTTTGGTCATCTTTTCAAACATGTTATGTATTTCTCTAATTGCTCATATACAGATACACACACACATATGTGTGTATGTATTATGTACATGGGGGAGTGAACCAAGGAACCTCATGCTTGGGAAAGGATTGTCTTAATTAGGCCATACCTGCACCAATATACAAGCATGAATACATACACATATACATGTACACATGAACTACATCATGTTTTTTGCATGTATGTATGCATTTATGCACACGCACACGCACGCACACACACACATCCATACATACATAGATGCAGGTGTAGCTGTGTGGTTAAGAAGCTTGTTTCCCAACCAGGTGATTTCGAGTTCAGTCTCAGGGTACTTTGGGCAAGTGTCTTCCACTTGGCCAACAAATTCTTGTGAGTGGGTATGGTAGATGGAAACTGAAAGAAGCCCATCATATATGTGGAGTGGCATCAATCAAAAGCTAAAACGATGCGAGGAAGCACATTGTGAACAGCAATGTGTATAGCAACATCTGATAGTCTAGTCAATACAATGTGTGTGTGTGTGTGTGTGTGTGTGTGTGTGTGTGTGTACGTGCGTGGTCACGTGCATGCGTGTGTGTTTATTTTACTTAGTGAGAAAGAAATACCATCAGCACTACTATCACTCACTTTCAGACTGAATCCTTCACATTGGAACAAGAAAAACACTCCCACCACCTGGAGCACTGGACCAGAAAATAATTTAGAACATGAAAGAGGTTAAGCCAAGATTTAGGATGAGGTCTGGGTTGGGTCAGTTACAGAAAAAAATTTTTTAACCCTTTCATGACCACATTTCAAATGAAACACAATGGTTATGTGTTTCAATCCATCTTGGAAATAACCAGGAACTTGGAAAGATTTACCAAACAAATAAATTTGGTTAGTCTTTAGCTGCTGACTAAATGAAGGCTGAAGAAAAAGTTCTTCAATAAAGTTACACTAGAAAGTATTGATTCAAATATAAATTAAATTGATTATTCTTTAAGAAAGTATCAAATGTGATCCCATGTAGGTTAGCATCGAAAGAATTAAGGGGAATAAGAAAAAAAATCAGTATAGAGTTTGATAATGGTCAGATGCAGTATAGATTTTTTTTAACAAATAGAGGATAGTGTCTAAAAAAGAAGGGACCCCAACCAGTGGGTGCTGCCTTCCATTATGTATGTGTCAGAAACATGGACTACCAACAAGAACTTTGAAAATAAATTACGACCAACACAAAGTGTCTTGGAAAAGAGAATGTTGAAGATGATTAACAAAATGGATAAGTGGATGAATAACAGGATAAGAATGGGAACATGTTTAAAAGATATTATCTGGAAAATAAAAACTCTGGAATGGTCTTTCACAGGGCATATGTTTAGAAGAAAGGACAATAGATGGAATAACAAATAGACAGAGTGGACACCACATCCAGATGAAAGAGGGAAGACCATGCAGAAGTGGGAATGAAGGCTTGCTTAAATTCTTTGGACCCAAACATGAACAAGGAAAATGTCAGACCATGATTGGCAGAGAGAAGTACCCATGATCTTTGCAATCCAACATGAATTGAAAATACTGATGACACAGTTAACATCCTATGTGTACAAAGAAAAATAAAAAAACAAGAAGGGGAAGCAAAAGGAGAAAAACAAGAGTGGGGGACAACTGCTGGTCTGGAAGTGAACACTTGAAACAATATGAACTTCACTAACCCGTTAACATTTAAACTGGCCACTCACAGCTACCCTACAATGTCATTTTAAAACTGAACAGTCACATAATTGAAATTTGGAAGCTATGAGATGTAGCATGATTAGTGCAAAACAATGTGAACAAACAGGCATTTGACAGACTAATCTGAATGGTGAAGGGTTAAGAGCTAGTTGGTAATCTGAAACTAGTTATATGTCACCCCTACTTCGACCATCCTCTAAAAATGAGAAAAAAAAAGGGGGCGTTAGGGTTAGGGTTAGGGTTATACATTACATATATATATATATATATATATATATATATATATATATATATATATATATATCATCGTCATCATTATTTCATGCCCACATTCCATGGTGGCATGGATTGGATTGTTTAACAGGATCCAACAGATCCAAGGACTGCATTGTGCTCCAGTGTCAACTTTGACATGGTCTCTAGGGCTGGATGCACTTCCTAACACCAACCACATCACAGCATGTACTGGGTGCATTTTTTGTGCCACTGGCACCAGTGAAGTTTCCATGCAACTCTCAAAAGTATGATCCCTGAGGGAGGGAGAGAGACAGTTTTGTTATAGGAGATAAAGGGATTCAAGTATGAGAAGAGAAATGAGGGATAGCATGTGTATGTGTGTGTGTGTGTGTGTGTGTGTGTGTGTGTGTGTGTGTGTGTGTACATTCACACATACTCAGTAGGTATAAATTTATATATGTGATGTATTATATGTGTATAATATATTATCATCATTGTTTTAACATGTACTTCGCCACATTCAATTGTGTCAAATGAAATACTCTGGCTATCATAAAGACACATTTCACGAACTGCCTTGAATTGGAACATGTTGCTAAAGGACACCTACTCAAACCATGCACACTACAGAAACTGTTCATTCCATTGAACTGACAATCACTTTAAATAGTTCCAACTATGTGCAAGCATGCAAATGATGTGTCACACCACAACATTAACATAACAATGATACCATGGAACAAGCAGACTCAATGCGCTGATCTTGATGGGAAACATTTACGGATTAACTATTTTGATACTAAGCCATCCAAAACGGCCCTTGTTTTTATAGTACTGACTCCCTTTTTTAAAGAGAACTAAACTAAAACTTCCTGTTAATATTTCATGTTATGTATGGCAACGAGCTGCCAGAATTGTTAGCAGCATTTCCTCCTTCTTCACATTTTGAGTTCAATTTCCATTAAGGTCAACTTTGCCTTTCATCCTTTCAGGGAGGTCAATGCAATTAACTTATCCCCTCCGCTGAAATTGCTGGCCTTGTGCTAACATTTGAAATTAATATTTTATGACATGTTCCAAACTTCAGCTTTATAATGACAAAATTATTTTATAACATTCTTCATTATTTTTTTCTTCTTATATTAATTGAAAGGTAAAAAAAATTTCAACAGGAATTTGTTAACAATGAGGTTAATAATACAGTAAGTACAAAACAAGTAACTATCTAGTATACTATAAATATAACATTACTTCAACCATAACAGTTAACTCTTGTTAGACATTATGCCCTAGCCGCCTCGGAATTCCCTTCACAATGCTGCACCTCTTAGGTAGCGATGTTGTATTTCTTTTCTTAGCGGCTGTGAGGATGAGCATGATTTAGTAGCATTGGCAGTCTGGGAGGTGTTAAGAGATTGAATATTAACGGTAGTATCAGCTGGAAGAATTGATGATACTGACCTGTTAAAAACATTACTTCAAGGGCTCACATAATCATGATGATATTGATCTGTTTAAAACATTAGAAGGGATCACATGATCAAATGGTAGTTAGCTCTGCAGGAGAAGGAGAAGCTGGTGCTGTTGGCCAATTGATAACATTATCATAGTTAGCAGATGTACTTGTGGAAAGATATTTAGGAGCTATTTAGTTCAATTTATGCTGAGCTTTTTCATATTCACGTTTAATCCATTCTGTGTTCCTGCCAGCATGAATCAGACAATGTATATTAAAAGGAAATATCATTATATTTTCTTATAATGAACCATTTGTCCAGCTTTATAAAGAAAAAATAGAGTTTTCAGCTACTTTTAATTGTCTGCCAAGTAATTTCTCAGCTAGAGAAAAATTTACATGCACCAGATGCACTGTGATGAGGAAAGGAACCTTTAGCAAATACTCATCAAACTTTGCAGTTGTAAGACATAAACTTTTAATGCAGACTTGATTGTTTACACAGCTCTTTCTGCTGCCCCATTAGATTTTGGACCGGAGGTAGGACTTTCCATTTTCCTGCAACCAGGCAAATTGAACCAGTTATTTAACTGAATATATTCTGGCCCATTTTCTGATACCACCATCATTCAACAGAAAATGGATCACAATGATTGCTTTATACTTTCCAAGTGTCCACAGAAACATAAAATGGCTTCAATGCCTGATGTGGCTGAATCAACTGTGATCAACACATTCCCAGCATTTTGAATGCATTTTGATCTAAATATAATATTTACCAAAGCTGTGATTCTGACCAAATAGCAGTATAAGGACGTGTCTTTAAATCTGATTTTAGCACATAGTCACAAGATTTGATAAATTCTTTGTTGTTATCTCTACAAAATACAAGCTTTTGCTCTCTTCAGCATTTGATATATAGCCATGTGTCACAAATTGTCAAAAGAACTTTTGCAAGATAGGTTTTAGGAACAAATAGCCTGATTTTATTAAATATAACATCATTCTCGACCATCTTAGCAGAAGAATGTCTAGCAAACTGTCATTCTTTAACACAGGTGTTAAAAATGCATTAAAAAATTCTATACTGTCTTCAACAATTGGAGTGTCAGTAAAAATGAATACAACTTTACCTATGTGAGAATGTAATTCATTTAACTGATTTGAATCCAGCTTTAATCTACTAACAGCATCGACATGACTCATGGCTTTACGAGGCATGTGAATGATATGGAAATCATATAAGAGACCAGATAATAATCTGTTGAGAAACTTACTTGGAAACATGAAGAAACTTTGAAGAAATGAATCTCCAATAACTAAATGGTAAGTCACCAGTGAGAAAAAATTCCCGAAGAGAAAATGTCTGCCTTTAAATACAGCATACAACATCAGAATCCTTACGATGAATACTGCTCCTATTTCCCTGGATACTATCAAGTGCATCACTAACATATGCTATGGGCTTTCCATTTAGAGACATTATTCCTGCTATAATACATTCAAAATCATCACCAATTGGGAAAAATGAAAATGTTGCAATAACAGGGTTACTGCGTAAGAAGATTATTAGATTTCTTCAAAAAAAGAAAAACTTTTCTTGATGCTTACCCCAAGAAGACACTCAAATATATTTGCAATTTCTTACATATGATCATGTGATAATAGTATATCCAACCTAAATATTTCCCAATTACTTCTTCCAACTTGAGAATACAAATCTGTTGATTCATGCCTATTAGACTAAACACCAGATTTTAAGATATATACTCCTAGAATCTCTACGAAAGATGCATTTATTTGATTAATCAATGCATTGCCATCTTTCAGTTTAGCAAGGAATGTTTCTTTTTCCTCTTCCTTTCTTTTTTTCAATTCTTCAATCTATTTTTGATTTTGATTGCTGCAAAGATGATGTTAGAAAATGGAGCTGTTACTTTTGAGGTCCGTCTGCAGTCAACTAATTAAAAACCATTACTGGTATTTATTGGGCATAGAGTATAGAGTGTCTTCCCCTAAACCTGTCCTTCACTCTTTAGGTCACTTGAAGAAAAAATTTTGCTCCTTGTGCATCTTTTATCCTCTTGACTTGTTTCTTTCACTGGACCGCAGCCATGCAACAGCACTGCCTTAAAGAATTTTAATCAAATTAATTAACCCCAGTACTTCTTTTCTTATTAAGTCAGGTACTTATTCTGTCAGTTTCTTTTGCCAAACTGATACGTTATGGGGACGCAAACAAACCAACACTGATGGTCAATCAGTGGAGATCACAAGCACACACACACACAATGTATGGTGTGTTTACAAAAGGCTTCCATACAGTTTCTACCCATGAAATTCACTCACAAAGTACTGTCAGTCAGCCTGGAGCTATGGTAGAAAACAACTGTCCAAAGTGCCATGCAGCAGGACTGAATGCAAAACTACACGGTTACAAAACCAGCTTCTCAACCCCAAAACCACGCCTGTGTCATTCAACACTGGTTTCAAAATGTGGCACTGGGTGAGAAAAAATCTTCAATCTTGTCACTGAAATGGACAGTGCAATTAGCATATATTATCAATTTACCATCTTTCTTTTGCACCCATTGCAGAAAAGTTCATTTTCAATCTATTTTTTCTTAATGTGAAATGCAACTAGAGAACTGCATCCAATAATGAAATTTTAATGTTATAACATATTATTGATGATAAATAATCAGAAATATCATAATGTAACGTACTCTTCAAACTGCCTGCACTGATTAATCCAAAGTCATAAGAGCTATTAACAACAAAGCTTAAGTGCTGTTTTTCGTTTTTAACTGACTAGTTAAATATAGCTGTTGTATGTCAGATATGAAACATTAAAAGTTCAATATTTATCAATAGGTTTCATTCCTAATTAATATTAAATTTGCTAATATTGAAACTGGAATGGTAAAGTATGCTACACCAGTATCAAATAGCATTTGGACTGGATGTCCATTATCTTGCATTTTCCTTTCTCATGTGAGTACAACTTTGTGTTTATTTTCATTGTATTAATGCAACTGCAATAGTGCTTTAGTGCATCAGCAATGATGTGCAGGACTGGTTTAATCTACCAAATCATAATTTGAAAGGGATGATGCACATGCTACCAAAATGTAATGATTAAATCTTAAAAACCTGTTGAAAATCTTCCAGGTTTAACACTCAGTCTGGCAATAATTAAGCAGAAAATACCAAAAACATTGGGTTTCATTATTCAAAATGCTTATAGTGTATTTACTTGTGGTCAGATCACTGAGAAAATTGATGTTCTTGCAGAAAATACTTTTTCTTTTAAATGTAAATAGTTATTTGTACTGAGAATGATGTTTTGCATGTTTGATTGTAAATGAATTTATAACAACATAATAATAACTAAAAGCTAGATAGACTCAAACAAAAAGAAAGATGAAAAGAGATTTTAATGAATAATTAAATGCAATTAGTAAAGATATGGGTATGCAAACATCATGAACAAAAGTCAACATGTTTTGCTCAAACTTTTTTGCAATTTTTCATTGTGAGATTTATAGGAATACGGAGTTATTCTCTTCAA
>NC_068990.1:72877753-72878888 GCF_001194135.2 Octopus bimaculoides
TATATATATATATACTTATATGTATATAAATACATATATTTATATACATGTACATAACTACATATACCTAAATAGACAAATATATATATACAAACATATATATATATATATATATATATATAGAAATGATAAATCTCTAAATTTCTCAGAGAGACTTAAGCAGTAGTGATACAATAAAGTAGTTAAACACATGCCTACTACACACACATACACATATGCCTACATACATATACATACACATATATACACATACATATATATACATACACATGCTCATATATGCATATGTACAGGCATGCCTGTGATGTAAAAAGTTTGCCTCCCAACCATATTGTTCCAGGTTCAGTCTCACTGGCACATAGTAGTGTCTTTTACAAAGGGACTGACCAAAACATTGTGATTAGATTTTCGTAGACAGAAACTGTGAAAAGCATACCATTTGTGTGTTTGTGTGTGTGCGTGCGTGCGTGTGTGGTATGAGTGTGTGTGTATGAGTGCGCATGTCCATGTGCGTCTATGCTTATATTTGTCCCCAGTCATTGCTGGACCACCAGTGTTCACTTGTATACACCCCGTAACTTAGTGGTTTGGCAAAAGGACTGATACAAAAAGTACCAGGCTTTCAAAAAGTAAAGTGCTAGAATTAATTTACTGAACTAAACACAAGACAGTGCTCCAGCATGACCAGAATCCAATGACTGAAACATGTAAAAAACATATGTATGTATATTCTTTTACTCTTTTACCCTTTCACTTGTTTCAGTCATTTGACTGCGGCCATACTGGAGCACTGCCTTTTGTTGAACAAATCAACCCCAGGGCAAATTATTTGTAAGCCTAGTACTTCTTCTATTGGCCTCTTTTGCTAAAGCACTAAGTTACGGGGACATAAACACACTAACATCGATGTCAAGTGATGACAGAGGGGACAAACACAGACACACAAATACATACACACACACACACACACACACACACACACACACACACACACACACATACATATTCATATATATACAATGGGCTTCTTTCCACCAAATACACTCGTAAGGCTTTGGCCAGCCTGAGACTATAGTGGAAGATACTTGCCCAAAGTGTCATGCAGTGGGACTGAACCCGAAACCATGTGGTTGGG
>NC_068990.1:72879377-72881137 GCF_001194135.2 Octopus bimaculoides
AGGGGACAAACACAGACACACAAATACATACACACACACACACACACACACACACACACACACACAGATATAGACACAGGCATGACTATGATGTAAGAAGCTTGCTTCCCAACCACATGCTTCAAGGTAAGTGTCTTCTGCTAAGGCGTCAAGCCAACCAGAGTCTTGTGAGTGGATTTTGGAGATGGAAACTGAAAGAAGCCCATCATCTTTATGCATATATATGTATGTCCCTCACCCCTACTTGAGAATTTGTATAGCCGTGTTTGTCCAAGTAACTTAGGTGCATGGCAAAAGAGACCAACAGAGTAAGTATCAGGTTTTAAATAAAGATAAGTAGTGGAGTGGATACATCTAACTAAAAAGTTTTGAAGGTATTGTCCCAGCATGGCTGCAGTCTAATGACTGAAACAAGTGAAGCATATATCATCATTTAACATCCCTCTTCCAGGCTGTCATGGGTTAGGTAGTTTGGCAGGAACTTGCAAGTGTTGCACCACACACAGATACACACATGTGGACAACCAGATATATACATATGTGTGTGTGTGTGTGTGTGCATGTGTGAATGTATATAGTTATACATTCACACACACACGCACACGCACACACATATAAATGCATATATATGAATATCCATCCAGATATAATATGTACGGCAGTGGAAAGTGCCGTCTTTGTGTTATGGAAAGATGGCTCATCTGGAAAAGCAGTTTAGACCCCACTACATGTCTAAATTCAAGAACTGAACTTTTTGGATCATGTACGCATCCACATATAGCTAAATATTTGTTATGTTTTTGGTTCCCCCAAAATCACAGATAGAACCTGCATTTTATATTGTGTCCACGTACAAACTTTTTATCGCTATATACTTTTATATATATTTTTATTGTTTTATACATTTTTACATATTTTTTCTGTGTATTACTTTTCACCCTGCATTTTTGTGCATGTGCATATATAGATGTGTATATGAACATAATTGTGCGTGTATGGGTATATATACGTGTGTGTGAGTCCATGTGTGCGTGTATGTATATGTGTACATGTGTATGGTTGCATATATATGAATACATACAGGTATGTGTGTAGGTGTACCTGTTTGTGTTTCACGCAAGTGTTAGTGAGCATATGCATATATAAAATATGCGTATTTAGACATGTATATGAATATAATTGTGTGCGTATGGGTATATATACATGTGTGTGTGTGTGCAGATATGTATATGTGTACATGTGTATGGTTTTCATGTATATGTATACGTATAGGTGTGTGTGTGGGTGTGCATGTATGTGTTTCACGTGTGTGTGAGTCACCATATGCATATATGCATATGTACGTGGGTGTGCTTGCAAGCATGTGTATGTATGTACATTCACGCATACACAAATTCTTTGAGCGTTTATTAGTTTCTCCCTTTTTGGGTTTTTTTCCCTTTCTTTAATGGTCATTCTAATAGCTCCATTGTTTGTCTTAATAACAATCATCTTCATAGTAATTTCCCTTTGTTTAATAGCCATTTTCATAGCATTTTTGTTT
The DNA here is from genome assembly GCF_001194135.2 of Octopus bimaculoides. NCBI lineage: Eukaryota > Metazoa > Mollusca > Cephalopoda > Octopoda > Octopodidae > Octopus > Octopus bimaculoides. Next base: position 72,880,921 of record NC_068990.1, read on the forward strand.
GTCTTAATAACTGATGAGATGCCAGAGCAGATTTCCGCCCCGGCATCCGAAACTCGGAGTTTTATTACGGTAACCAAATAATTGTCACATATTATATTACAAATAAATTCCTCTATTTACATAATATCAAGGTCTCATTCATTCTTTTGTTGTCATATTATTACTATTAATATATATATATATGTGTGTGTGTGTGTGTGTGTGTGTGTGTGTGTGT
>NC_068990.1:72881768-72883950 GCF_001194135.2 Octopus bimaculoides
ATATATATCTAAATATATATAAATATATATATATATAAATATATATAAATGTAAATATATATAAATATATGTTTGTCTTTTTGTCTGTGTTTCTCCCCACCACCGCTTGACAACTGGTGTTGGTGTGTTTATGTCCCCATAACTCAGCGGCTCGACAATAGAGACCAATAGAATTTTTAAAAAACCAAAATAGGTTTTCTACTGCTGGTGGGGGTCAATTCATTCGACTTAAAATTCCTCAAGATGGTGCCCCAGCATGACCACAGTCTAATGACTGAAACAAGTCAAAGATAAGAGATGTGTATTTGACGAGCTTCGTAAAGTTTCCATCATCCAAAACCATTCGCATGACTTTGATTAACTAGGATTATAATAGAAGACAAAAGCACAAGGTGCCAGACAGTGTAACTTAACCTAGAACCATATATGTATATACAAATATTTTGTGTGTGTGTGTGTGTGTGTGTGTCTGTATGTTTACTGGCATTCCATTGGTTAGGATGACAAGGGTTCCAGGTGAGCTGATCAATGAAACAGCCTACTTGTGAAACTGATATATAACTGGCTGAGCACACTACAGACATGCATACCCTTAATGTAGTTCTCAGGGAGATTCAGAATGGCAAGAAATGTGACATGGCTGGCCCTTTGAATTACATGTATGACTCATTTTTGCTAGCTAAGTAAACTGGAACAATGTGAAATAAAGCATTTTGCTCAAAAACACAATGTGCCACTGGGAATTGAACTCATGACCTTATGATTGCAAGCTGAGTACTCATTACCACTTAGCCACAGGCCGTCACAGATGTATATATATTGCAATCATAAAGTCATAAGTTCAATATATATATACATATATATACACACACACGCACACACACACACACACACATATATATATATATATATATATATATATACACACACACACACACACACACACATACACACACACACATATATATATATATATATAAATTTTTATGTAATATATATATACGCATATCCAAGGCGGTGCTGAAAAGTTCCTGGATTTGGGTAGAAGATAATACAGGTGGGTCAGTTAATTATGATTTTATTGAAAATATTTCCCTCCTAAATTCACACACTTATTGCAGCAGCTCTTAAATTTTTCTAAGCGATGTAAAAGAACTCGGAAAGTTGCACCTCAAACCAGGACTTTTGTGATACCCTTAAAGCCAGCAACTTTTCAGCACCCCTTCATATCTTTTAAATTTGTTTGGGGTTGCATTGAGCTGTACCAATATAATGTAGGATAAATATAGTAATAACAAAATAATAATGCCCATGGATATTACAGACTACACTGTAACTGCCCCAGGAATATGAACTGTGATCTTAAGTGACATGTGATTTGTGGAAATGCATGTACTGATGCATTAAAATATTTATAAATTCCATCCAAGGATTATTGTTATTATTATTATGCACACACACACACACACCATGGTAACAAAAAACTAAAAATTAATGGTGGAATGTGAAGCGTCCAACATTGTTACATTAAGATTGTCGCAATGCAAAATATCAACTATAGGAAAAGGTTGAAAACTTAAGATGTTACACTCTAGAAGGAAAATGGAAAAGAATCACAGTAATCTCGGATCTGGGTCTGAAAGATCCTGAAATGATTTGCTCAAGGCTTTGATGGGGAATGATATACTAATCACTAAACAGGGCTGCTGCTCTATAGGGTGCAAAAGACCCTATCCTCGCCATCCAGATTCATGAGCAGATACTAAAATCACAGATTTTTTTACACCCAATTGGAAAATTTAAGCAACCTACATGGTGTGCACATAGATGACCGAAAAAATAAGTGGACCATCTTCATGCTAGAATTCCAAATGAACTGAACTCGTGGTGAGAAACGTATACAGGGAAGCGGGGCCCACTTGGAAAGGTCTCATTCACCAAATGCCAACTGTAAAAAAAGGATCTGTGAAAGCGTGGCATTACCAATAGCAATGCCCCTGCATGGTCACAGTTTATGAGACGAGTCTGTTAGAAAAAAAGAAAAATATATGTGCACATGTTTATAAAATGTGCGTGTATGTGCATATACTCAGACACACATATATACATAAAGTCTGTGTGTGTGTGTGAGTGTATATATATATATATATATATATATATATATATATATATATATATATAT
>NC_068990.1:72884072-72887108 GCF_001194135.2 Octopus bimaculoides
TATATATATATATATATATATATATATATATATATATATACATACATATATATATATACATACATATATATATATATATACATACATATATATATATATATACATACATACATATATTTATATAACTATATACATAAAGTTTATGCATACATGTAGAGTGTATACACATATATGTATATATATATATATATGAACACACATATACTAAATACACATATACACACACAAACACACACACACACACATACATACAGACCCCCACACACACACACACACACACGCACACACACATATCACAGTATCACAGTATGGCCATTGGTGATGTTTTATACATTGCTAGTCACAATGTGCTTTCTCGCATTGTTTTAGTGTTCAAATCATGATACCCACCTGGCCAGACGGGCTGGCCAACGTTCTCCCTGAATGAAATGCCAGTCCGTTGCAGGGCGGCTCCTATACAGCTGAGCAGACAGAAGCAATGTGAAGCAAAGTGGTTTGATCAAGAACACAATGCAAAGTGGTTTGATCAAGAACACAATGCACAGGGTGTAGTGAGTGCTTTTTTATGTGGTACCATCACAAGTGCTTGTTATGCGGTGACATAACCAGTGCTTTCTATGTGGCACCAGCACCAGTGCATGTTACATCGCACCAGCACCAGTACATTTTATGTGACACTGTCACCACCATACACACACACACACATACAGAGTCAGGTGTCATTTCTTTGTGTTGGTCAAGGATGTCTGTGTATGCAAGACAAATACTATCCCATATGTGGGAACAAAACAACATTGTAAGCCTCATATGATATTAGTAGAGCGTCAGCAAGTAATCGCTGATACTGAATAAATGAATGTTTTCAGGGTACAGTCCTAGTGATTACAAGAATATTATCTTCTCAAGAAAACTCCACATTAGTTAAGAGGAGTGACATTTGGGAGTAACTTTACAGATTTTGTTTGAATGACCTTCATAAGTTGTTCTTGACATAATACAGGCATGGGCAACCGTTTTCATGAAGTGGGCCACATGAAACATGACTCATCATCGGGTGGGCTACATTGCTAAATACATTCAAGGTAATTTTTCTTTAGATATTCCATTCAGAAAGTCTCATGCACAGGAATTTGCTCATGACTGATGTAAATAGAGCGTGAAGGTTATTTTTTCATCCTTTCCTACTGAAGGAGGCAAGTTTCATATAACCCACCACTGGCGGATGCTTTCAGTACTACAACACATGGGATCAGTGAGTTTAATGTGTGGCAATTAAGTGAACTATAACAGATGTGTTGCTGGGTATGTTTTGAAAGGAATGAAGGGTCATATCTTTGTAACAGTCGATGTGATTTAATGTGACAGCAAATGGTCATTGATGTATACAAAGAATAGAATGGGGAAGATTATCAATAATAAGGCATACATAACATGACTAACAGTGGGACACAAAGAATTCTATAAATACATAAGGTGCAATCTGGTAGAAAGTACCAAATCAGAAAAGGTATAAGGAGGGGTCATAGAGACAGGGAGTTTCCATAGAAGATTCCCACAAGATGCATTGCTGATTGCTAGGGTAATAAAAAACATTTTCACAGAATTTATTCCAGGCAAGTACCCAAAAGAGAGTGAAACAGAAAAGTAGATCACTGGTAGATCTGGCACTATGGAAGAAGATTAGGCAGAGAGAAAGATAAATTGAAACATCATGCTCATAATTCCTCTTCAAGTATAAGAAGTAAGTAGAATTTGTCACAGTCACAGATGCTTTTCTTAAAAATGAGGAACACTGAAGGGCATTTCCAATGACAGACACTGCGTCTCTTTCGCAAGGAAATAAAAAGCCACACCCATCCAACTATAATCTGATTGCACTTACATTCAATGTCTCGCACATAATGAAGACAGCCATAAACACATACATATGTAAGCCCATATGTATCCAGTGTATATATGTGCATATATGGTCATTTTCATGCATATACATATGTCGTTGAGCTTGTGTGTAAATACATAAACACATTCATATACACATATATAAACATAAATCTATGTATTCATACATACATACATATATATACATACACACGTATATATATATATGCTTGGTTTTACTGGGAAGCAATACTACTGCATTGCACAATTTATAAACACACATCTATATATTCCTATACATACATAACATGCATACATACATACATACATATATACATACACACACACATATATATAAATAAACACATGCGAGTGAATGAGTGTGTGTGTGTGTGTGTGTGTGTGTGTGTGTGTGTGTGTGTGTGTGTGTGTGTGTGTAAACAATAGCATGTAAATAAAGGGCTGATAAACCCCTTTTTCGATAAAAATGTTAACAGCTACCTGCGAGACTTTGACATTTTCCATCCAAAACATGTTATCCAATTCAATATTTAGATTGTGCCCTTTATCGCATTATGTAATGTGCCTCAAGAATGAATATTGGTTTCAAATTTTCGGGATGAGGGAAGTCAATTACATCTCCCACAATGCTAAACTGAAAATCATTCCAATGACCCCCAAAAAGATGAAAGGCAAAGTCAACCTCAGTGGAATTTCAACTAAGAATGCGAAAATGAATGAAATACCACTAAGCATTTTGCCTGGTGAACTAACTTTTCTCTCAGCTCACCACCTTCTCGAGAACCAATATCCAAAATTAATTATTTCATGTTCTCAAGAAAGTTAAAAAATTTTTTATTACATCAACTATATATATATATTTAGATATATCTAAATATATATTTACATATATATTTAGATATATCTATCTATATATATATGTATGTATATATGTTTACATATATATATATTTCTGTATATATATCTACATATGTGTATATATATATATATCTTCATATATATACATATATACATACATAATATATATACACACATTATATATGGATATATTCATATACACTATATATACATCTGTGTATATATATGAATGCATATATATGTGTGTGTGTGTGTGTGCATATATATATATATATATAT
>NC_068990.1:72887118-72889017 GCF_001194135.2 Octopus bimaculoides
ATATATTTGTGTGTGTATATATATATATATATATATATATATATATACAAAAGTACTTTGGTTGATTTGTTTGACTGAACATACCTGCAAATATACATATATTATACATACATTTAAATGCTAGAGTATAAAACGCTAGTGTATATGTTTGTATATATATGAACACACAAATATATATATATATATACATATACACATATATATATGCACATATACATACATATATACACACACATATATATATACACAAGCATTTATATGTATATATATGTGTGTCTGTATATATATCAACACATATATATATACGCACACATATATACATATATATATATATATATATATATATATATATATATATATATATACACATATGCCTATATATGTATATACATATGTACACATATATGTAACGGATAAAGCTTTTTCATGTGTCATATAGACTAGTTCGGCTGGTTTCCCCAGTTTCTGTGTTGTATATAATCCCCCCACTGGACAGGACACAGGTCTATCACAAGATTACTTACTTTTGCCATCTGAGTGGATTGGAGCAACATGAAATGAAATGGTCTGCTCAAGGACACAATAATTCACCAAGTCCAGAAGGTGAAACAACAATCTGTCAAGAGTCCAACACTCTAACCACTAAGCCACGTGCCTCCATAAGCACACATAGACACACATATGTATGTATGTACATATATATATATATATATATATATATACATGATTGATTCTGTCATCGTGGATGAAAAATGACAGTTCAGTAAGATAAAGCCTTAATCATGTTCTGTCGACATGAATATGTCTCTTGAGGCCTGCTAGTGCCTTACAAACCTTTTGGCAAATGGAACAAATTGAGGACTCAGTTTGCTCAAGTGCTTGTGGATCATTCATCATGTGTTTCCTTGAGTGGATAGCAAGGCCTGTTTAGCTCCATGTCACAAAGTCACAATGACAGGTAAGGTTTCCATTTAGAGGAGCAGCATCTTGTCAGCGTGCCTTCATGCTTGCATGAAGTTGGCTCCGATGTTGGAGTCAACTTTGCTGAAATCTTATACATGTGTGTGTGTGTGTGTGTGTGTGTGTGTGTGTGTGTGCATGTGTGTATAATATAGATAGATAGATAGTATATGTATATATAGGTGTATATACATATGTATGTAGATATATGTGTGCGTATATTGAGATATGTGCGTGCGTGTATGGATATATGCGTGCATGCGATAATATACGCAGTCTTAGACGCGTTCTGTCACTACACAGTAATTTCCCTTTGTCTTTAACGATCATTTTTCACGGAAATTTCAAATGGCCGGATAACTGAAGAGATGTTGGTGTGGACCCCCCACCCTGGCATCCGAAACTCGGAGTTTTATCATGGCTACTGAATAAGTGTCACATATTTTTACAGATAAATTCCTCTATTTGCATAATATCGAGGTCTCTTTCTTTCTTTTGTTGCCATTCCTGCCAAATATATATATATATATATATATATCTTTTACTTCTTTTAGTCATTAGATTGTGGCTATTCTGAGACACCACCATGAAGAATTTTAGAACGTTTTTGTTTTAAGCCTGGTATGCCTGTTACCAGTCATTTTGCCGAACTACTGAGTTACAAGGACAGAAACAAACCAACACTTATTGTCAGACGGTGGTGCAAGATGAACACAGATACAAATATACACACACGTGTACATGCTTGTGTGTATACATATATGTGTATATGCAACAGCATTTTTTCAGTCTCCATCTACCAAATCCATTCACAAGACTTTGGTCGACCCAAGGTACCACACAGTGGGACTGAACCCAGACCCTTGGGGTTGGCACACAAACTTCTCACCACACAGCAATGCCTGTGTATATATATAATGCATATATACATATGTGTGT
>NC_068990.1:72889406-72891590 GCF_001194135.2 Octopus bimaculoides
ACACATATATATAAGTATATATGTATGTGTATATATGTGTGTGTGTGTGTGTTTGTGTAAGTATATATATCAATGTGTGTATATATACATATATATGTGTGTGTATATATATTTATGTATATATATATATATATATATATATATGTTATATATACATATGTATTATGTATGCATGATGTATTTATGTACGTGTGTTTTTTGAGTGTGTATATGTATGTATTTCCTTGTCTTTCACACCACACATACACACACAAAAAAAAAAATCTGCCTGTTTACATGTGTGTATGTGTGTGTGTATGTGCTTCTTTCTTTGTTAAGCTGTTCAGAAGTACTATTAGAAACATGAAACTGGACACAGCCTATAACCTAGTTGAGTTTTCTGCAACAACTCTAAGCCATCATGGTGAGGATGGTTGATTTTTTTACAGACACCCAGCAGGATGGAAAACAAAACTTGTCAAACATGAACAACAAGAGCTGGTGGCCAGGCCATCCTGTAATGTCAATATTTGAATGTGCAGCTATATTCGATGCTGAGTATTTAAATGCTCACAAGAGAAATATACTCTAACTTGAAATCAGCAGTTTCTGTATCTTGCTGGATATTTTCCTTTTATTTTGGCTGTTGCTACTTTCATGCCTTTAAACCAATTAGGAATGGCACTAATATTGCACAAGAATTTGTCACTGTAAAATTTGATATGCAAACATATTTTGCACACCATCTGTCTCTCATTTCTGTCTTCAGGTGCGACTCAGAATGTAGACTTTACTCAACCAAGACTGTCATATCACATGTGCCTGCAAACAATGAAATAGAGCTAATTCCATAAATTCTTCAACCAAGGGAACATGCAGGATCTATTACCTGTGCAGGCATGCCCTTCACAGAGTGTTTGACAGGGAGATTCTTGCTCTAGCCGTAATAGTGTGTGTTCAGCATAACTGGGCCCCAAATCAAAGCAGTAATGCACCCCATAGGGAAAAGGAGCAGCAGTAGATTGTTTAAGATTGCACTACATAAACACAAATCGCAAGCTGACAAACATCATATAGCCACACACGTATGTGTGAGTGTGTGTATGTGTGCGTGCATCAATATATGTATATATATCTCAACTGTCTAATGAACAGGGACATGAAATTCTGTGATAATTTTGCACTTTGATAAAAAGTATATTACTCTACCTTTGGTATTTGTGTAATATTTTTTCCACCTTGTTTTGTTCTTACGAGCTCACCTGTGTGTGTGTGTGTGTGTATACATACACACATATATACATATACATACATACATAGATACATGTATACAAGGATTAGTTTCTAGCTAAGTAAGTCAGGAAAGGGCAAAGCATTTCATTTGAGGCACTTATTAAACTGCCTTGGATTTCAGTAACTTGTGAACCTTCACAGCAATAATCCATACATGCATACATATATGCATTCATAGACACAGACATATATGTATACACACACACACACATATTTACACACAGACATACAAACACATATACGTTTAACATCTGTATTCTCTGCTGCCATAGGTAGGAAAGGTCCACAGGACTTAATGAACTGATATATCAATGTTCATCATTTTTACTAGGGCAAAGATTGGCAGTAGCATTGAAGTTTCAGTTAACTTGCCTTCATTAGATGGTCTGATGATGGTAAGTAAGTAAGCTGAAACTTCAAAGTCCCTGACAATACAATTCCATGTGAGAATAAGCAAACACATATATGTATATGTATGAATGCTCAATTTATAAGAAAGATCCAGGGGAATAATTACAAGGTAGCCGCATGTCACATAAGTGTCCTAGGAATCACTCATCACACTTGTGTGGGAGTTAATTCTGGGGGAAAATGAGATGTATTTTGGAGAACATAAGAAAAATTGAAAATGGAGACAAATGCTCAAGATATTGGAGTTTCTTACATCTGTTAATGTCTAATTGATGTACACTGTTGTTTATATCCTCCCTGATGAGATTGATGCATTGCTCCACATTATTCGTCCTGTCGGATTTATTTTCAGTGCATCTGTTGAAACATATGTCTATGATATGAAGATATAAATGATTTAATAACATCTTGAACGTTTGTCTCCATTTTCCATTTTTCCTATATATATATATATAAGTGTGTGAGTGTATCCATACATGCACACATATATATTTATATATA
>NC_068990.1:72894698-72895338 GCF_001194135.2 Octopus bimaculoides
TATGTGTGTGTGTGAGTGTATGCATATATGTATATTTAGCCACATCTACATCTGTCTAATATGTGCAAATGAAGACAAGTTTATATAGATACATGTATATATATGGGTGTGTTCGTGTGTATATATACATATAGAAATATACCACAGGCTTCTGCATAGTATGGTTAGTTAGTCCACATTAGAAAGGGCAGATTTTCCAGATTTTCTGGAGTACATACATTCCCCGCTTGGATGGGACGCCAGTCTGTTGCAGGATTACTCGATTTTACCAGGTGAGCGAAGTGGAACAACATGAAACGAAGTATTTTGCTCAAGAACACAATACATCACCTACTCTATGAATCGAAACCACAATCTTACAATCATGAGTCCAACTCAATGACCACTAACCCATGCACATCCACAGAGCATCCTTCTACCTCAAACTATTGGTCAGCATTGATCCAAAGGACCGACACCAAAACTAGATGTTCAGAAGCATGTTTATTAACCATATCTATATACATATGGTTAAGAAGCCTGTATAGACACAAGTGTGTGTGTATATGCATTTATTTAGACACACACATTTATATATTCATATGTTATTACATGAACATATATATATATATATATATATATATATATATATATATATATA
>NC_068990.1:72900842-72905094 GCF_001194135.2 Octopus bimaculoides
TGTCACCCCAACATACATACAGTGTTGCCACACACACACTTACATACAATGCTCCCACACATACACATATACAGTGCCCCCACACACACATACACTTTTTATGATGTACAAAAATGCTTATTATTTTTTTAAGACTGTCAAATGAAAAGTAAAATCTTTCATATACCTTACATCATCTAGACTGACTTCCTAAACAACATATACCCAACACATGTTGAGATTTACTGGACATGCTAAAAATTCACATTGACTCAATTTTCCCCTACTTTGACACATACGAAAAAAAAACACAGCCTTATTCAATTTTTTTAAAACATACCTCTATTCTGATATATATATATGCATATATATACACACACATATACTTTTATTTGTAAACAATTAGATAAGCATGTATGCACAGTCACTCAATACGCATGCACTAACGGCATGTGGATTCAACACATGCCATAACATGATAAATAAATAAATAAATTTTGACAGAAGAGAGTGTCAGCTAACTATTATAGCACTATTTGTTCTCAGAAGTTAAGTTTTGAAAGTAAAAATTATCAAAAACTATGAGATAGAAAGCATTCATTGAACAAATATTCTATATATATATGTATATGAAAATACTGCCAGAGAGAAAAAAAACTACAATAATATTTGAAGTTATTAAAAATAAGTGAAACAGAAAATGAAAAATTTACATCATGACAGCATTTTTCTTTGTTTTTTACATTTTTGACTTATCCCATTTAGTCAATCAACTAATGCTATTTTATCTAGAATTACTTTACATTAAATTAGTTATGACCATATGATGGTGATATATACTCAGAGTTACTGACACTAAAAATACGGGTTAATTTCATCATTAAAAAGTTTATAGAAATTACAAGAATTTCACGGACAAGTTATTGCTGGACTAGAGTAATATCAAAATTTACAAATGATATTCTATGAAACTTCCCAAATTGTTTCATTGTCACTTTAAAAAGAAACAGTGAATAAAAGAATGAATAAGTAGATAAATAAAAAAATAAATAAAAGAGAAAGTTCCACAATGAAAATAAAAGAGTGTAAATGTTTGTTTATAATGATTCGGTTCTTGTCGATTAAATCAAAAACTAAAATTAGCTTCGTTATAGAAAACATATCTTCATGTATTTATATATATGTATATATATATTATTTATAATAATAACAAAAGAGAATATAAAACGAAACAAGTTTATGTTAAAAGTTTACAAGTTATCTAAAAATGAAACAAACTTAGTGGTCGTAGTATCTAACGTGACAACGTAAGTAAAATAGAGCAGAAGTGAAGAGAGAACATATATTTTAGAAATTTCATTAAATTTGTTTGCAAGTGTAAAGTGATAACATTCAGCTAAACCTTTGTATTACTTACATGAAGGTGAAGAACAGAATTAACTACAGTAGCCATCCATCGCCAGTTCTACCAGTCTGAGCATGTCAACAATCTGCAATCAATAGATACCAAGCAGGCTGCGGAGGTGGAATCTATGCAAATCCACAGATACCAATAACCAAGGCAGAGATAAGACAGTTGTTGTCTCCACTATGGTACTAGTAGTTGTGTGTGCAAGTGGGATATATAGGTAGTCCACCGTTTATGGACAACTTGTATGCTAAAGCCGGTAGTAGCGGTGGTGATGAAGATGCTGGTAGTTGGCTACGACGGAGAAGAGGAGGACAGTGTGAATGAGGAGGAGGAAGCTAAGACATAGAAATGAATGCACTCCCTGTGCTTGACATTAGTAGGACTGCATAGCAGTTCTGAAACTATAAGCAACCTATGACAGCTCACAGGATAATGCATCAAGCTTATATGAATATCTTAATTATAAGTCACCACTAAAAGCTAAGTGAAATACATTTTTATTCGAAAATATTTTAACTAATAGAAACAAACCTGAGCTAAGTGAAAATACATATTCATAACTTTACTAACTTAAGAAATAGTAGTGAAAGAAACAAAGAAAGAAAATATCTGATAACTTTACTACAAAAGAATTGAATTTTCTTCATCAATTTTTTTTTTTCATTCCTCCCATTATTTAGTATTGTCATTTAAATTAAACTGTTATCTAGAGGAGGGAGCTATAAGCAATACCAAAATAACATTCAAAGATTAACACAATATGGATAGATGTTCAATGAGTGAGAGGGAGAGACAAAGAAAAGAAACAAACAGAAGAGAAAGGGAGGAAGAGAGAGAGAGAGAGAGAGACAGAATAGAAAGACAGAGTATATATTTAAACAAAATGGGAGAATGGAAAACAATTTGTACATTAAAAAAAAATCATATACATATATATGCACAAACATGTATATATATGTGTGTATGTATATATAGATACATACGCAAACATACATACACACATACATATATGCACACACACACATGTATATACAAATATATACACACATATACAATTGTGTGTATGAGTGTGTATGTGTGTGTTTGAGGGAGAGAGAGAGAGAGAGTGTGTGTGTGTGTTTGTTTCTGTTTCTGTATATGGCAGGTGATGAGGTATAATGAAATGCCAATGTACTTAAATACTATGAAATAAAAGTGAAACTAATTAATCTTACCACAAAAACTCAAGAGCAACAATAATCTCCTGGTACCTTGAAAAATGACAATTTGAAATGCAAAGATTTCGAGTAGCTTTCTTAACTTTACCTCTGTTTGATGTGGAATGTTAAAACTTTCAGATAAATTGCTGATTCAGGAATGGTTGATTGGTAGATAAAGCTTTTAAACTGTGTATGTGTGTTCGGATGTGTGAAAGAGACAGGACCAATGAAAGTTGCACATAGATAAAATTCCTTTGTTTGAATGATGTAAATGTAAGTATATGTTTATAGACTACAATGAAATAGGAAATAAATGGAAAATAACCAGGATAAAAATGACAAAATTCTTTTTATAAGAGATGTGCAGCTATTTCAAAGAAACTATGCTGAATTAAATTAGCAACAATTGTTTGACAATTTACAAGTTAAATATCAACATTTTAAAGGCTAGTAATGTCTGATTTAGATATTTACATAAATTCTTCACTATCAAAGACTGAAATATTTATGTCAGATTTCATATCACTGGAAATTATTAAATAAAATTAGATATCAGTACTGATTATTATCAAATGACTTATGACCATTAAACTATAAACCAACTTCAAATTTATATATTTTATTAGTTTACTGCCTTTCAATTTCAAATAAACAGTCTCGATAAATGTTACAGAAATAAAACAAAAACAAATTAAGTATCATTGATAGTCATCAATAATTAACTTTTAATTGCCTTTTTTTCTCCTATTTTTTTTCTTCTTTTTTTTTAGTATAGAATACAGAAAGCAAGATACTGCAAAACAGACTCATATAAACACTGGGGAGAAATTTCACTCTAAATTTCTAAAACCAAATTTTAACTTAATATAACTAATGAAGTGCAAAGTTAAAAAGAAACAAGCGTATCACATGAACCCTTTTATAACTTGTTAGAGTTAGATAATGCATTCTCATTTAATTTTATTATTATTATTTATATATTTGTAAACTCAGAACAAGAGATCACAATGATAAAAACAAAGACAAATAAATGTAAATGCAGCCATCAGCAAAATGTGGGAGCTGATATTTTATGAGTTAAATAAGAGGTTGAGAGAAAATCTTCATATGAATATGAAAATAAAAAAATAGGGGGCTCAGCTAGGTATCATACTTTCAGTTTCAGGGACAAGGAATCTCCTAAACAAATGCAATAATTTACGAAATTCAATATATGCATACATATACATATAAATACATGCGAACATATATACAAATCTAAGTGTGTGTATGTGTATGGGTATATATATATATATATATATATATATATATATATAAATATACATACACACACACACATATCCACACATACACACACATATGTACAAAAGAATATACACATATACATGTACATGCAAACATACACATATATATATATACATATATCTATACAAAGTATACGCATGTGTTACCATGTGTATGTGTGCATGTATATATATATGTATATATATACACAGGCACACACATATACATACATATATATAGATATATAAAAATATATATATATATATACACATATATACAAACTCATATACATATAGATATACATATATATACATATATATGTATATATATATATATATATATTTATATATATATATATATATATATATATATATATATA
>NC_068990.1:72906219-72907077 GCF_001194135.2 Octopus bimaculoides
ATATATATATATATATATATATATATATATATATATATATATATACATACATACATGCACACACATATATATTTTCATCTATATATGTATATATACACAGACAGACAGATCCACACACACCTTTACATATATACACACCATCTACATTATCATTTTACAGCTGTATTATTCATTATGTCTATGCATGTGTATGTATATAAGTATGTATATATGTACATGCACACAGACCAGCACGCATACACGCACACAAACACAAATTCCCTCAGTTATGAGGAACATAACTTTACATTGTGCAGAACTTATTAAATCATTTGATGACTCAAAAAACATACAGCTGATATATAATTATTAATTTGTAAGTTGGAAAATTACAATTTTAAATTTAAATTTGAGTCTGTAGAAACACAATCACAAATTATTCTGTATTAAGTCAAATTAATACAGTTAATGATCACCAACTTATTAGCCCTCACTTTGTAAATAAAAATGAAAAAGCAAATAGAAAACTATTTTCTGAAAATATACAAATAAAAAAATAATTCCTGCCAAATTATCTGATTACAAGTAATAGAATATCTATTTTAAAATATCAAAAATTTATGCAGGATAAATAGAATAAAATATATATAAAAAAAAAACAATAATAATAAGCTGATATTGGAAACACGTCAAGAAAACAGAGGTTTAAAATTGGAACATTTTTATATAAAAATCAATGGTAAAAGAAATGATTACATAGTGAAAGTAACAGAGCATATATTTTGGCTGGACTGTATATATACCTTACAAGAAATAGAATGATATTTTAAAGATAATAATAATACACTTCTAAAAGGTAACAGACCATTAGGCTGTGCT
>NC_068990.1:72907166-72908777 GCF_001194135.2 Octopus bimaculoides
TAAACTTTGAACTTGATTTATTTTATTGTCTTCTTTAATCACCTAGAAAACTATTTGGCTTTATTAAAAAGTTTAGAAATCTCAAATTTTTTAAATTGATTTTCTCTAGCACTAAAGAAATGATAATATGCAAAGTAATGAATAGTCATTACGTTTAAATTAAACAGTTTATGAAACAGTTACAATGGAATTATTAAATTTCAGAGGAAAATGCTAAGCTGAGCAGAAAATGCTTTTTAGTTCACTTAAATCTTGGAATGAATGAATGAATGATTAATAATAATAATAATAATAATAATAATAATAATAATAATAATAATAATAATCCTTTCTACTAAAAGCACAAGGCCTTAAATTTTGGGGGAAAGGACTAGTCGATTATATTGACCCTAGTATTATTTATCAACCCCAAAAGGATGAAAGGTGAAGGCAACTTCGGCAGAATTTGAACTCAGAATGTAAAGACAGACAAAATGCTGCTAAGCATTTTGCCTGGCATACTAACGATTCTGCCAGGTCACCACTTTCATAATAATAATAATAATAATAATAATAATAATAATAATGTTGCTGTTGTCGTTTTAGTGTCTTCTATTCCATGCTTGCATGCATCAAATCGAATTTGTTGAAGCAGATTTTCTATAACCAGATGCCCTTCCTGTTGCTAGTCCTCACCTGTTTGTCAAAGAACAGTAACAATTTCCCATTGCCTGTCATGTTTTTAGTGGAAACAAAGAACACCACTTGTCTGAAGGTGATGCTTAGTTATAACAATCACATGATGCTAAGACAAGGACACACAAATACATAGGTGTACACACACATACACAACATGATTCTTTTAGTTCCTTTCGTCAGCCTGGAGTTATTGTAGAAAATACAAGCTTAAAGTGCCATACAGTGGCAATGAACTCCAAATCATGTGGTTGTGAAGCAAACTGCCTAAGCACATAGGCCTGAAATTTGGGGTAGGGATTAGTCAATTAAATTGACCCCCAGTACAGTGCAAGTATTTATTTTATGGGTAAGGAAGAGGGTGGATGAAAGACAAGGTTGACCTTAGTGGGATCTGGATTCAGAAAGTAGAGAGATACAAGGAACACCAGAAGGTACCCAGTCTGACACTTTACTGATTCTGCCAAAGCGCCACCCTGAATACAACCACTAATAATCACATTTCTAACATAGGCACAACGCCTAAGATTTGAGAGAAGAATGTAATTGATTACATGGTGCCCAAAACTGGAGTGGCACTTTTTTTTTTACAAAATATAATGATAAAGATCTTCTCAAAATTAATTGAAACAGCACACAGTACGTTAACATGGAACTAACAGGAATTATCTTCATTTCATTAAGTACAAAATAATTTTCCTATGAGGAAAGAATACGGTAGCTCTCACTATGTAACTTTTTAAGAAGCATCACATTTACATACCTTGATAAAATCAGACACAACGGTATGCGTTTATAAGTGTATACAGTGCTCTATACTATAAAGCATATATAGCAACTTTATCCTGTTAACTATATATGTATGTGTGGATGTATATATGTATATATATATATATATATATATATATATATATATATATATATATATATATATAT
>NC_068990.1:72909035-72910358 GCF_001194135.2 Octopus bimaculoides
ATATATATATATATATATATACACTTATTTTATCATTGTTTTTTTTTATATTAAGTTACAATAAAAATAATTTATATTGAAATGAAGGATAATTTGATACTTTTGTAGAGTACAAATTTATTATGCTTTAACAAAAATAATACTGACAGTGACTTTGAAGTTTTTGTCAACTAGGCCATCATCAGAACAACACTGTGATGGTGGCTTAATTGTAAATGAATAATATATGTACACACACATGCATCACCTCACACACAACCCTATTACATTTCAACAAAGTTCCACAATGGATCCTAAAAGATACAAATAGAAAAGAAATTTTTTTTTCTTGAATATAAGAGAGAAAAGAACTTTCCAAAAGTTTTTCACTTTAATATGAGTAAAAAAATATCATTTTTCTTAAAATGTAACAAAGCATCTAAGGAATCTATGTAATTAAGATGAACTCATTACTGAAATTCATATGTTAAAAATGATTTTTTTCCAAACAAGAACAAAACAGCTTAACTTTTTCTTTTAAACTTTCTTAAATACAGAAAATATGTGTGCCTCCACATGTGTGTGTGTGTGTGTGAAAGAGAGAGAGAGACAGACAGACAGAGAGAGAGAGAACGTGCAAACATGTGCACGTAAGAATTTGAATGAATGTCCATGTATGAATATGCACATTAGATACAACTCCTTTTCACAGACACATGTATAAACTTCATATATCTTATGTTTAATTATACCTAATGAAACAATGATTAATACTTTCGGGGAGATGGGGGTGGGGGCAAATAAAAGAATTTTAGTATTAATGTGAGTAGGTACAAACAGTAAAGAGATGACTTTTAAATACATATGCGTGACAGTCAGTAGTTAACTCATATTGAAACTGAGATACCTGTTGCATTATTTCTATCTTCAATTTCAAAAGCAAACAACAAAAAAAAGATTTTAGAAAATATTTTATTAGAAAATTATACAAGAGTCAGGAAAATGCAAAATACTTTTTAGAGGTAACTCTTGAAAATATATGTATATGTAGGTATATATATATATATATACATGTATATATAAATATGTATGTATATGTAGATACATGTATATATGTATACACATATGTATACATATATACACACATATTTGCACTATATATATATATATATATATATATATTTATATTTATATATGCATATATGTATATATATATATATATATATATGTATATGTGTATATATACACTGTATTTTATGCATATATAAATATCTATGTACTGTATTTTAAATGCATATATATAGTGTATATTATATATAAATATATACTATATTCTATATATAT
>NC_068990.1:72910368-72910750 GCF_001194135.2 Octopus bimaculoides
ATATATATACATACATATATATCTATACATATATATAGACAGACAGTCAGACATACAGAGACACAAAGAGTGAGAGTTAGCAACGAATTTGAAAAGAATGAAAAGGATCTTTCACATATATTAGGTATCCTGTATTTTTTCATATACATAAATATTCATGTATATGATAAACATATATACATATGTAAATGTTAATATAGATATACTATATTTAATATATACATATATATACATGCATACACATATACATATATATACACACTCATGTGCATGTATGGAAATATAGTATTTTATACACATATATAAATACATGTGCATACATATAAATATACATACACACATGCATACTGTGAATTTTATATATATATATATATATATATAT
>NC_068990.1:72913910-72915424 GCF_001194135.2 Octopus bimaculoides
TATATATATATATATATATATATATATATATATCTTTTATCTTTTACTTGTGACATTTACGACACTGCAGTCAGGCTGGAGCACTGCATTGAAGAATTTTAGACAAAACTAATAGACCTCAGTAGCCTGATACTTTTATTAGTCTATTAGTCCCTTTTGCTAAACCGCTAAGTTACAGCAATGTAAACACACCACCACTGGCTGTTAAGTGGTGGTGGGAGACAAACACACACAGAGACACACAAACATATAGCAG
The DNA here is from genome assembly GCF_001194135.2 of Octopus bimaculoides. Classification (NCBI taxonomy): domain Eukaryota; kingdom Metazoa; phylum Mollusca; class Cephalopoda; order Octopoda; family Octopodidae; genus Octopus; species Octopus bimaculoides. Next base: position 72,914,167 of record NC_068990.1, read on the forward strand.
GCTTCTCTCAGTTTCTTGTCTCCCAAATCCAATCACAAGACTTTGGTCAGCTTGAGGCTATAGAAGAAGACACTTGCCCAAGGTGCCACACAGTAGGATTGAACCCAGAACTTCTTACCACACAGCCATGCCTGCACCTATATTATACATGTTCCACCTTAGCATGAACTAAATGGTTTGAAAGGATCTGCTGAGTCCAAGAACTGCATTGTGCTACAATGTCTGCTTTGACACTGTTTCTATGGCTGGATGCCCTTCCTAATAATAATGGTTGTAGACCAGGTATTGGGTGCCTTTTTCATGCCACCAGAATGTTATGTGGACAGATCACCTCAAGAACTGTATATCATAAATCATCCCTGGTCCTTGACATCTACTCTGTATGGTTCAAGGTTTCACTATCAGCCTTCACCATGTCTTCCTGTATCTCCCCTCTTCCACAAGCCCCATCCACATTCCTCAATGTTTGTACAAGCATAGTTGTTTTCCTTGCACACAACATCTGATTCTGCTTACACCCAGTTTTTATCTCTCAAGCACATTTGTATTATATAGCTTATGCACACTTACAGCCAGATACCCTTCCTGTCACCAATCATCATCTGTCTGGAAATAAGGTAATATTTCCCCACAGCCACATATGATTTGACAGAATGTAAGAAATGAATGATACTACTTATATGACAGTGATATTTACAACTATCACAAGTCATTAAGGAGATACAAACACACACATATCATCATCACCATCATTATCATCATTGTTTAACATCTTGCTTCCATGCTGGCATGTGTTGGATGGATTGACAGGAGCTGACTATGAAGGAGCCTGCACCAGACTTCTGTGCCTGTTGTAGCACGGTTTTTATGGATGGATGCCCTTCCTAATACCAACAACTCCACAGAGTGGACTGAGTGCTTTTTATATGGCACAAGCACAGGCAAGACCAGTTTTGGCATGATTTTTTTTTATAGTTGGATGCCCTTCCAAATGCTGCCCACTTTACAATATGGACTGGATGCTTTTAAGTGGCACCAGCACTAGCAGGGTCATCAGAAGACACTTGCCCGAGGTGCCATGCAGTGGGACACAGTATACATGTATTATATTCTATATACATACAGTGTATTATATATAAGTAGATAGATAGACAGTTATTTTACTGAAACTGAAACAAACCAAATAACGTGTAATTTGTATATATATATATATATATATATATATATATATATATATATGTGTGTGTGTGTGTGTGTG
>NC_068990.1:72915434-72922858 GCF_001194135.2 Octopus bimaculoides
TGTGTGTGTGTGTGCGTGTGTGTGTGTGTGTGTGTGTGTGTGTGTATATACATACAAATACACATGTACAAATATATGCATACACATGTACCCATATGATACTCAGACACATTCACGCATGCATGGATGGGTGAATGGATGGATAGTACAACACATGTTTATTCATGTATTTGTCTTCTTACCTTAATATAACTAATACAACTAACATCTTCATTAGAAAGATAATTCCCACATATTTAACACATTAAAAAATTCTACTCCTAATTTCACATTTATATTTCATTATGAAATTTAATTTATCACAGCCAATACGCTTGTTTCATGTAAACAAGAACCTATTTACATGTCAATAAAATTTTAGAAAATAATATAAACCTCCTCGTTTCAATTAACTATCAGCTTGAATTATGTACGTAAATAAGTTTACATCATGTGTCAGAAACAGAAAAAAAAAAAGAGTTAGATTGATTATGATAGCCTTAAGTTCTTCTGTTTTATAAACTTTTGAAACAATTACTGTTTTAGGAGATTTAATATTGGCTTTGCACCACTATCTTAATGAACCAAATCAACAAATATTTGAATTAATGTAAATAAAGGTTTATGTTAAGTTTATTATCCAGAAACATGGGAGTGTGTGTGGCTGAGTGTACCTGTACATAAGCATGTATACTGATATGAGTTTATTTGAGTGCATACATACATGTATATGTATGTACGTTATGTATATTAAGTATACCCATGTTTATATATACATATTATATATGTGTGTGTGTGTGTGTGTGTGTGGTATAGTCTTCTACCAGCTCCTGTCAAACCGTCCAACCCATGCCAGCATGAAGACAGACATTATATAATGATGATGATGATGATAATGATACACACATACGCATACATATGTATGTATGTATGTATGTATGTATGTATATAGGTATGTGTGGGGGATGTTTTATTTATTTGGTGTGTCTGGAGAAAGGGGAAGAGTCCATGATCTTTTCAGACACCCCTGAGTTCAGTGAGCTTGATGATCTTAATGTTCTATGCTCTCTCTCTCTCTCTCTCTCCCCTCTATGAATCCTTCCATTTCCTAGCATACAACTCGAACCACTTCGCTTCCTACTTCTACTGTGGTCTATCAAGCTTTCATTGTGACTTCACATCTCTATGGGAACACCAATTTCTGCATCTCTCAGCTATTCCTCTCATTTCTTCAAGCAACACTGTTCAAACATTTTTCCCAATTATTACCTCATATACATTACTGTCTTGTTTCGCTGTGTTTTTCTATTATAAGAGACTGTCCCAGTAGCAAAGACTGAACTATATATTCTTCTGTGCTCCTTACATCTTATCACCACACTATCAAAACCCTATCAACTATATCTGATGATTTTGATGCCACTGCATCAACAGTCCTGTTCAAGGTGTTCAAACCACAATGATCCCAAGACAAACAGTGGATGCGGAGTATGCTTTTGTTCGTTTTGTCTGTTAGACATGTTTACATCTCATGTACTTTATTGCTTCCATTTATAATACTAACACACACAACCCTATCTTCTTAATTATTGTACATATGTTCAAATTTTGGTGATTCCACCTCATTTCTTTTTTATTTTCTCACCTTAGCATCTCTCTCTACCCCACTGTTCTGCTGACTTCTATCTCGCACAGTGAAAGCATTGATAGTGGACAGAGACAGACACAAAGACACACACACACACATAGATATAGTCTTTTACTCATTTCAGCCATGGAGCTGCAGTCATGAGGCTTCCTTCAGTTTCCGTCAACCAAATCCACTCGCAAGGCTTTGGTTGACCAAAGCTATAGTAGAAGATACTTGTCAAAGATGACACATGGTGGGAATGAACCTGGAACTATGTGGTTGGGAGTGGGAATGAACCTGGAACTATGTGGTTGGGAAATAATATCCTTACTACACAACTACACATAATTACATATACTAACACTATATATATATTATTCATCACACACATGTGTATATACAAATCAACATTATTTTGCATCTGCTTTCCATGCTGGCATGGGTTAGAAGGGTCCTTGTTGCTTTCTTAAGTGAGGTGAAAGCTACATCTCACTCACAAATTTCATTTTAGCTTAATTTCTATGACTAGATGCCCTTCCTAATGTCAACCACTTTACTGAGTATACTCGGTGCATCTTATTGTGACACCAACACTAAAGGAAGAAATGTAGATGTGTCTTTAAGATCCTAAGACAAAGACTCAGTCCATATAATGGCATCAGGTTTTTTCTCTAAAATGTAAAGTTCAATAGCCAGTAATTGGCACAGAAAATCATGGTGACTGTTTTGGGGGATGACAAGAGCATCATACTCCTTGATTTTCTGGAAAGTAGTTATACCAAGAACATTTAACTGTAAATTAATTTCAAACTTTGGCACAATGGCAGCAACTTCAAGAGAGGGAAGAAGTCAATTATATCAATCAATCCCAGTGCTTAATTGGTACTTATTTTATCAACCCTAAAAGATGCAAAGCAATTTGAACTCAGAATGTAAAGATGGGCAAAGTGCTATTAAGCATTTTTACCCAGCGTGCTAATGATTCTGACAGCTTGCCACCTTCTACATTTAGCAGTAAATTGAGATACTCAAAAGAAGTGATTTGAATGAAAAGATCGAACACAAATCTGAAAACAATCCACATTGACCATAACAATGTGCAACCACACATTTTTGGTAACAAATCAGCAATCAGCAAATTGAGTCAGTCAATGACTCCCTATTTACCATACAACCTGGATCTGTTGCCTTCTAACTTCCACCTGTTCAGTCCAATGAAGGACTGCCTTTAGGGACAACGATTCAACAACACAGACAGCTAAAAGTGGCTTTGAAGAAGTGGGTACAACAGTACACACCTGAATTTTTTCAAAGATGACTCCTAAGTTGAGCTTAACGATGGTGCAAGTGCATTGCTGATGATGGTGACCATGTTGAGTATTACCTTTGTTTAGCGGAACCTGTCAGTTAATAAAAGTTATGCCCACTTGTAACTCACACTTGAGGTGCTGAGAGACAGATCAAATATGATTGAAGGGATAGGCTTATTGATGTGAGTGGGAGAGAATAACAGAGACGTGTTAGAGGAAAACACAAGAGAAAGGGTAACATGTGTGTCAGGGGTTAGTAAGAAAGAGACAGAGAAAGAGGATGGAGTGGGTTCAGTAAAGGGGTATCAGTACTATGTCATGAGGATAACTATTAGTTGTTAGTGTGTATGTCTGCGTATTCGTTCATGTATACGTCTATTTTTCCATGTCAGGTTAAACAAATATATATATCGATAAGATGACAACATCTTATTGATATATACCATTCTCATTTTCCATATTTTTCTCCCACCTATTTGTCTCTGATGACGGAATATCCCATACTTGTGGATATCCCAGAAACAGCTGTAAGATTTTGAATTTGTTCCAATAATATTGTACATGACTTGAGATATTTGCCTTGCCTTAATGTTTGATGTCCTTTTTAACCTATTATATATCTGCTGCATCAGAAATTTGCAATGGCTCCATAACTACTGTCTCAGCTATAATCTTGGAGCCCCAGTAATCCATTACAGCACTTACCTAGTATACCTAATTGTTTAGATCATCTGTGAACTAAACCTCCATACTTTGTTTGTATGTATGTATGTATGTGTGTATATATATATATATATATATATATATATATATATATATATATATATATATATTTGTCATAAAGTTTAATTGTAGAAAATGATTTTTCACGAATATGAACTTCATGCAACTGTAACCAAGAAGCATTATCCTGAATTGGTATAGTGGATAAGGGTCTTTAAGAATAGAATAATAAATAGGTGGAAATAATCTTCAGACTACTAACTATCTAATTACCACTGTAACATACACTATTCTTGATAGGCAGCAATTAGTGTGGTTTTGTTTGCTTTCATTGAAAAATTTTAAATGACTAATTTTTAAGGCTCTGAAGAATTTTAAATGACCAACTTTCAACATTCACACTGTTCAAAATCCTCTCATAAAGGTGATGCCTTCAGGAAAGCCCAAAATACTTTCTTTTTAATTCCTTCCTTAAAAAGCTAATGAGCACTAATGTTTACCAGAATTTGAACTTGTGATGTTATAACTTAAGCTCATAATATTTTTTTCAATGTGGCATTCTTAAATTATTTCAGGAGCTGCCTTTGCCAGTGTTGTACCAGTTGCCTCTTCAACCACAGACACCACCAAAAATGTCGTGTAATTTACAGTGAGCAAACCTGAGTTTATCACACTTAGTCTTGTACTTAACTTTCTTACATGAATCCTTTATGAGATTTGAATCCAATGTATAACCATGAAGGGTAAAATATCACGATAATCCTTAATATCTTTAGCTTTTATTTTCTTAGTACTTTTTTAAAGACTCAAATTTTCAAAATTTTCCACCAAAGCTATTGTGTAAAAAGGAGGAAAATCTGATCCCTCTTGCAATGGAATATTTAAGTGTCACACATCAAAGAAACATGACATGATTGCATTAACTTTAGTTTTCTCTTTTTTCACTTGTTTTTTATAGATTCCTTGTAAGGAACTGACATGATCACAGCCACTTGTGGTGAACAAAAATAACTAAAAAATTCTTGTTAAAGTTGCATAATCACAATGTTTCATCTTATTTTCATTTATTTATCCAACAGCCTTATTTCTCCAACAACTTTCTTTCTTGTAGTTTCAGAACTTTATGACTGCAATTCTTATCTAATCTGCCTAAATATATTCTCCTTGAACCTCTTGTCTAACAAAATATTTCCAGATCACAAAATTTTGGCAAATCATTTTAGTTATGTCCTTTCTCATTCGTTCAACTGCATGTAATCATATCAGATAAGTTACAATGAATTTCTTTAAAATTTATTACTTGCTTATAAAAAATTAGCCTTTTCCAGCAACAAATTAGTGTTACTCATAGATCATATAGGGCATTTAATTGTCTTCTGAAATCAACTTATATCTTGGGATGAGATGCTTGCTATAACCTAATATCCCTTGACTTTAAAATGCAATTCTCATTAAAGTTTTGATTTTCTTGCTGAAGCTAATATTTATTCAAAGAGGGAGTTCTTCAAAATTTCTTTGTTTGTTGAAAGCAAAAATCTTGGCTAGTAGGCAATGTCTTTTATAAGGTTTTCAAAAATATCTCTGCTGCGTTTTTTTTTCTCTAAAATACATGGTCTGTGAGTTTTCAGCCTAGCTATTTCTAACCGAACTGTTATTGTATACTGGGAAAATAAGTCTATCATTTTTCCTAGTAGTGCATGGACAAAAGTTAACATTTATCTCCAGCATTCGACCATTTCTTTTCATTCCATCACTATTTTGAATGTGTTATTGTGGTTTTAGTCATCAACAAATGGAGCTAAAATAAATCACACAAATGGAAAGATTTGAGGAAAAAATAAAGGAAACAAAAGATCACATGATGTGAGAGAGAGAGAGAGAGAGAGAGAGAGAGATGAAAGCAACTCCCTTTCCAAAACCATCCTTCAGGGCATAGTTGAAGGAGGACGAAAGAGAGGCAGACAAAGAAAATCCTAGTTTCACAACATCAAGGACTGGACAGGTCACAAGACAGCAAGTCTGCTATGTATAACACAGTACAGGGTCCAGTGGTGATGGCTGACTATGAGAGTGTCTAGAGTGGCACCTTAACGACTGGCTGCATCAGTTAAGGGATCTTGATGATGAGGACAATATATATATATATTATCCTCCATTTTCTAATTGTTACACAAATTTTGGGTAAAACCTCCACTTTTACCCGCTCCCATTGATTGCACCTAGTATAGCACTAGCGTAGCAATAATTGGGTACCCTCCCAGCAGTATACTGGATAGATACTATCCCTTAGTGGGTTGTACCCCCAACCCCTAACTCTCTCACGTTATATATATATATACATATATAGTCAGACAAGTACATACATTTCATGTTACAACGTTATATATTTCAATGATATTTTTCAGTTGCATTATTCTGGTATAGGTTACTGGTGTAATTGTAATCTCAAAATATTTCAAAAATCAAGCTGCTAGCAATAGCAACCAAATATCAATCAGGTTCAACAGAATATATGTTATCATCAAAACACTGAATGTGAAATTCAAACTTTTAAACATTGAATTAAGCACATGTCATTCAAAACATGTTTCAATTTGTGCAATTCTATCCAGCTATCTGTCTATTTATCAATCCGTTTATATATTTATCTTCATACCAACCTGCCTATTCATCTAACTATGTATCAATTTACCTATCTATATATCGCTACCTCACTATCAACCTCTGGGATAACTCTCAACAAGATGATCATAAGTCGAATACCTATCGTCATCATATTTCTGTTAAACAGGGCCACGCGTTCACATCAAAACAGTGAGTGCCATATACAAAGACACTCACAAACATTGATTTAAACATGTCTACCAATCAGGACAAAATGGTTTGAAGGGTTTTCGTCAAATATTTGTTTGATCAGGGTTCGTCAGGAGTTAAGCAATAACGACAACAATCATGTATATCCACACACACACACACACACACACACACACAAATATCACTATCTGAATACAACAATTACATGAAGCTGCTTTGATTTTGAAGACTAATGGAATATAAAAAATATCCCTTACTTGAGAAACAGGCAAGGGTTAGTGATATGAAGGGCATCTAGCCATAAGGTGCTGTGTCAAATGACTCTCCATCCAAACCCATCCCTAGCATGGACCAATAGACATTAAACAAATGTAAATAGCAATTGTGTGTGTGTGCATATATATATATATATATATATATATATATATATATATATATATATATATACAAGCACACACATACATACAAATATGTTTTCATATATTTTCATGTGTATTTTACACATGGTGCATAAAGAATATATTCCCATATGTCTAAAAATTGCAGCCAACCCACAAACTAACAACACACATACCTTGTGTATGTGCGTTCGTGTGTTCAGTCTTGTTCATATACATAGGGACAGGTATGGTTGTGTGGTAAAAAGCTTGCTTCAAACGACATAGTTCTGGGTTCAGTCCCACTGCATGGTATCTTGGGTAAGTGTCTTCTACCATAGCCTCAGGCTGACCAAAGCCTTGTGAGTGAATTTGGTAAATGGAAACTGAAAGAAGCCCATCGTATATGTGTGTGTGTGTGTGTATGTGTGTGTGTATGTATGTATGTATGTATGTATATGTGTGTATGTGTCTTTGTGTCTGTGTTCGTCTCCCCCACCATTGTTTGATAACCATCCCTGTAACTAAGCAGTTCAGCAAAAGAAACAAATAGAATAAATAGCAGGCTTATAAAAAGTACTAGGGTTGATA
>NC_068990.1:72923149-72927449 GCF_001194135.2 Octopus bimaculoides
GTACAACACGGCAGAAGTTGGTGAGAAAAAACAAAAAATCAAATGAAAGTTTCTTGTAAACATTGGTAAAGAGAAGTTTGCATCTTTTGCGATAAATCTTTACAAATAAAAGCCTTTTACATCCTGGGAGACAATCAATCCCCATTAAAAGAAACTTTATATTTTTTTTCTTCTGTAACTCCTATAATGGATTCGTTTTAATCAATTTCATTTTAACAGAAAGCAACTTTATATGGAGAAGAAAAATCAAATATAAACGTAACCAAAGTTTTCAAAAACAAAGAAAAAATATTCATCAGATGTGTATATCAATATGAACAGGAATGGTGCACTGTAGAAGTTGGATTTAGCTGCGCAATTTGGTTTATGCTCAAAGTGAAGCACATATAAATCATTGTTGCCAACAGCAGTAGCACTGCATAACTGTTGAGTGTTTTGTTGTCTTCTAGTACTAAGTTCAAATGTTCTGCTCAGTATATACCTTGATGAGAATTGTACTCTCATTGGATTTTTTGCACTAGACACATTCTATAATGATCACAGGTAAGTTTGTCATAATCAATGCAATGCAGGACAGTTCACCCCTATGAATTCATCAGGAAGAAAGTTCACTGCAAGGAAAGTTTTACCAAGAAAATATATCCATTGTATCTCACCATTAATAGTTAAAAACTATTTTGTTGAAAAAAAACAAAAAAAAACGAAATTAATGGAGATCAAAACATGCAACCAAGAGTTTTACTGTTAACTTTCTTGGCAGTGAATTGATGATTGTGAACTTATCAGTTATGTACTATAATGATGTTTGCACTCCAATTGCCAGGTGAGACTTCAGAAACCTCCTCATATAACAATAATGTTAGGGATCCACTTAGCATACCATATTTAATACAAAAATATGTGTTGGTGTTTGGATTAAAAATGTTGTTGTTTTTGTTGTTTAGCTCCACATTAACTCAGGCTGAGCAGACCTACGGTCAAAGCTGATTTAGGTACTCCCATACTCCCACCCCATCCCTGCCAGCCAGATTATGTATCTAGGACCACACATTTATCTAATATGTCCTTTTTAAAAGATAATGCAATTTGAGGGAAGTCCCACTGTGCTACTTCTAGCAGATCGAATAACCACATAGAAGCTCCCTGATTGACTCGTCAATGTATATGGAGATAGTTTACCGATGATCCAATTTCTGTTTTGAAGAAATTGATAATAGTATAATTAAATAATTGATAAGTTTTGCATCATTTTGAAATGGTTCAGTGGATAATGTATTAAACTACCAGCTTCTGGTCACTGTTTGCATTTCGCTATGCCTCTCAGCAGAATACATAAATCTACATGTCATAGTTCCCTAAGCTATAGAGGATAGGCATGTGACCTTCTGAGAATGTTACCTGGTATGCTAACTGGGATTAAATTCATCTCTCGAGTGCAGTAAGCTACAGAATCCAGAAACAAGAATTTTGAGCCCTTATGGTTCATGGAAACGGTTATAATAATTTTTATATTCGCAGATTATTTTAATTTTATGATTAATTTGCTTATTAAATTAAGAAGGACTGTGTCTTTGCCATTTAGACCAAGGGTCTATAAACACCAGGCTATGGACCAGTACCAGGCTGAGGACCATTTGGTACCAGATCACACAGAAAAAATAAATTTTAAAATTCTATTCCTATTTTATTGACTTTTGCAGTCTGCAAAGAATTTTTGCATTATATATGCATTATATATGTAATATATATGTACAATTATATATGTAATAATGAAATTATATATTATGCACTTTATTGTGTTTTGTTATGTGAGTGATCCCGGTCTTTGGAGAAATTGTTTTGCATGAGAGCAGTCCATGCTGCAAAGAAATGTTGGGAATGGCTGAGTTAGACTAAACTGAGGATCCGCACATCATATATATATATATATATATATATATATCAAAACAATCACATAGTTTAAATATTACTTAGATTTCTCACCAGTAATGGGTTTGTTTTATCTAACTGGTTAAAGTTTGATGTTAAATCAGAGATATTCTTAAAGCATTTGATTTAAAAAATTTTCTATAACGTGAAGCATAGGTGCAGGCATGGCTATGTGGTTGAGAAGCTTGCTTCCTGACATTGTGGCCTTGGGTTCAGTGGCACTGCAAGAAACCTTGGGCAAGTATCTTCTGGTAGAGCCTCCAACCTGACCAAAGCCTCGTCACTAGATTTTGTGGACAGAAACTCAAAGAAACTTGTCATATATATCAATGCACCTCCTGTCTGCTTTCCATGCTGGCATGGGTTAGACGGTTCGACAGGAGCTGGCTGGGCAGAAGGATGCACCAAGCGTCAGTGTCTGTATCAGATATAAAAACTATGCCAAAGCAAACACTGAAACTCAGTGCAGGCTCCTGCCCAGCCAGCTCCTGTCAAACTGTCCAACCCATGCCAGCATGGAAAGCAGATGTTAAATAATGATGATGATGATGATATATATATATATATATATATTAGTGGTTCAGCAAGAGGCCGAGGGAATAAGTACCAGGCTTAAAAATATAAGCACTGGATTTGTTCAATTTGTTCAACTAAACCCTTCAAATGTGGTGCCCCAGCATGGCCACAGTCAAATAACTGAAACAAGTAGAAGAAATGAAAAAAGATTAACCATAACAGGAGCAAAGTAAATGAATTTGTCTGATTACTGAAAAAAGTAATTAAAAAAAAAAACAATTAAAATGTTCTTGGAAACATCTTATCTAATTTGGTTTCTAAACTACAATGAAAAATAATTTTCAGTCATTTTAAAAGCACCAAGTGACTCATTACATGTGTCAAAGTCTCTATCTGTTAGTTGTATATATTTACCTAACTGTTCCAATGGCATGAGCAGACTAACAAAAAGAAAAAGAAAGAAAAAGAAAGAAATACCTTTCACATGTATTCTCAAATGATACCTTGCTTTCTAACTTTTCTGATCTGAAAACAAAGCAACAGTTATATTTTGGTTGTATTACTCTAACACATGGCTCAGTAGTTAGAGGTCACAATCAAGAGGTAGTATGTTCAAATCCCGGACCAAGCTGTGTGTTGTGTTCTTGAGCAAGACACTTTATTTCATGTTGCTCCAGTTCACACTGTTGTAGAAATGAGTTGCAGCATCACTGGTGCCAAGCTGTATTGGCCATTGCCTTTTCCTTAGATAACATTGGTGACATGGAGAGGGGGGGGCTGTTCTTCCATAAACAACCTTGCCAGGGCTTGTGCCTCAGCGGAGAATTTTCTAGGTGGAATCCCATGGTCATTCATGACCAAAAGGGGTCTTCACCCTTTACCCTTTATTCTAACCCAGCTCTTTTCTTGAACTGTGCAAATATAAATCCATTAACCTTCTACACCGAAGAGAGACACCCTTTTTTGTATTTCTGAAACTGCTCACCTACATATATAAAATGTTATAATTTAATATACACACAAAAAAAAAGAAAAAGATGGCAAACTGACAGAATCATTAGCATGTCAGACAAAATACTGCATTTTGTCCATCTTTCCGTTGTAAGTGTAAATTCTACCATAGTCGACTTTGCTTTCATCCTTTTGAAGTTCATAAAAAAAAAGTACCAGTTGAATGCTGGGGGTCAATGTAATTGACTCACCCACTCAATCAAAATGGCTGGCCTTGTGCCAAAATTTGAAATCAATATACACACAAAAATATTGCTTTGACTTGCTGCATACAAGTTGAATTTTTCACACCAAAACTTACAGTCAAAAATGTAGGTTAACTTATACACAAAGATGGCATTTGCAAACTGAAAACTCCATGTAAAATGCAACAGGATTTGGAAAGACAACATTCAAATGTTTACACTACAAGTTAACAGTATACACAATGTCAAATTGTATGCAGGAAAATACAGTATTTATTTGACCGTAGAAATCTGGGGAAACAAAATATTTTCCATCTTTTCCATTTGCTTTTTCCCTACAAAAAAGAGTAAAAGAACCACACCAGAAAATGCTCATATATTTCTCACTAACTATTTAGCTAATTAAACTGAATCAAATGGCTTACATAGTGTCACATAACAAAACACGTTAATCTATGAGATACAATCAAAGAAGCCTGAAACTTAATCACATATCGACCATAATTTTACTTCAGACTTAAATTTGAAAAGAAACTTATCGATGCCAAATATTGAGCATATTAGTCTCTGCTAAAATATAAATATACCATAGATATATACATAGAGACACATACTTACATGTGTGTGTGTGTGTGTGTGTGCATATATATATATATATA
>NC_068990.1:72927594-72932060 GCF_001194135.2 Octopus bimaculoides
ATATATATATTTGTATGTATGTATGTGCCTACATATATAACTTTATAATATATTTATATTTTAGCAGAGACCTTCTAATCTGCTAAACATTTGACACACATGTATATGTGTATGTGTGCGTGTTTTTGTGGGTGTGCTTGTGTGTGTGTTTGTGTGTGCGTGCGTGTTTGTGTGTGTGTGTTTGTGTGCATGTTTGTGTGTGTATGTGAGCACATATACATACAGATATACAACACATATATGAGTATGTATATATATATATATATATATATATATATATATATATCTCCCTCCACCACCTTCCAGCCTCTTAAATAAAACAGCAGTATTTTGCTCTGTTTGCAAAAGTGTTTTATTTGAAATGATTTTGACATAGTTAGAAGGAACAACTTTTAGTTGACCTCGCTTTAACAATAGCAAAGTAATATTAATACTGACAACTTTCAGATATGAAAACATCAAAAGTCAAAGGCTTTTGTCACTTTCTTTGCTATGATAGCATTGGTAGATGATAACCTTTAGCTCTATTATAAAATGTATGAATAATAATGGAAATATTTTTTTAAAGTTATATTTCGAGGGAAGGGATGTGTCCATAACTGCCCCCACCGCTATAAGATAAAGAATAAAAGATATATCAATTTCATTTACAATACAGATTATCATAAACCTTTTCATGACTACCTTTCCATGCTATTGTGGGTTGAATACACAAGCAAAACTGCTGAGTGAATATGATATTGGATAACCACCCACCTGCTCAAGCATTGTGAGTTCAAGCCTGATGCAGGTGTTTTGCTGTTTCTAAGAAGAATACTCTTCTTTTACATGCTTCACTTCATCTGGCAGTTGACTATAGGTGCCAGACCTTATGGTAACATTCTGTGGATTCATATTTACAAGAAGGCAAAAGAGAAACCCAATCCAAAATATCGTTCACAAAGAGTTCTGATTTGCACGGTGGTCACAAGCTTGCTTATATTAACCCTTTAAATGCGGAAAGCAGATATATCTGCCCAAAATTTAAGTATCTTTGACTGTGGAAAGTGGTTTTACCCAATGGCTTTGAAACAAGCTTCTCCTTAGGCAGTGAGAAGGAGAGATATCCCCAGGGATACTCTTTACAAGAGACAATCTTTCAAATTTTCTATAATTTTTTTTTACATATTTCATCACATAACACTTTACAGAGCAAGAATCAAATACTTTTAGTGGTGAAAACCAGAGCAATAGAAGACACTGGAAAAGTATCACAGAAGCAGAAAATATCAAATATATTTTTGTACAGATAATTAGCATCATTACAGAAATTCTTTTATTCTTTTACTTGTTTTAGTCATTTTGACTGTGGTCATGCTGGAGCACTGCCTTAAAGGAGTTTTAGTTGAAGCAATTTACCCCAGGACTTATTCTTTGTAAGCCTAGTATTTATTCTATTGGTTTCTTTTGCTGAACTGCTAGGTTACAGGACGTACACACATCAACATCAGTTGTCAAGCAAGGATGGAGGGGAATAAACACACACACAAAGAGACGCACACATAAATACACACACACACACACACACATATATACACACACCTAGAACCAAGCTAATAGCTAAGGAGTGAAATTTAGGATTTCTCAGTTTTCTGTGAATCAATTTTGATAAAACATTTCCCAGCTGGTTTGCTCGTTATGGCAACATCATTGTCATGTTTTTATTATTCTGTGTAATGTCCTTTCTTTTTTATTTCAGATTCTTCAGTTTTTGGGTGTATCATGCTAACAGCTTTTGAATGAAAATAGCCCATCTAGACATGTTTTTTTTTTTTCATAAAATGAAGGATAATGCTGGTGGCATGTAAAAGGCACCATTTGAGTGTAATCATTGCCAGTGCCGCCTGACTAGCCCGTGCCGGTAGCACGTAAATAACACCATTCGAGTGTGGCTGTTGCCAGTGCTGCCTGACTGGCTCCCATGCTGGAGGCATGTAAAAAGCACCATTTCAGTATGGTTGATGCCAGTACCACCTGACTGGCCCTCATACCAGTGGCATGTAAAAAGCACCCACTAGACTCTCGGAGTGGTTGGCGTTAGGAAGGGCATCCAGCTGTAGAAACTTTGCCAGATCAGATTGGAGCCTGGTGCAGCCTTCTTCCTCGTCAGCCCTCAGTCAAACCGTCTAACCAATGCTAGCATGGAAACTGGACGGTAAATGACAATGATGATGATGATGATGATGAGATGTCTTATCGGCAACCATGAAAGCTGCAGCAGAGGCAATCCAACCTGCTTCTATTAGGCAACTGGCAGATTCCATGACTAATAAGGATTTGAAGTTATCCGTCGAAATGGTGCTCATATGTCTACATAATTCATTATGTCAATAAAAAATGTTATAATATTATTATGGTTTTCTGTTAAATATATACTCAATATATGCTTAATATGTATCATTACCCTTCATTTTCTGGAAAAAATGTCTAGACGGACAATTTTCATTCAAAAGTTATTAGTGTGGTTCACCCAAAAACTGAAGAATTTGAAATAATATAAAAAAGGAACATTACACAGAATAATGAAAACATAACAATAGTGTTGCCATAGACTATATTGCAGACTGCTTCAATTTAACCCTTTTGTTACCACATTTGTGCTGAAATATATTGCTTTTGTTTCAATTAATTTTTTAAATTATCAAGTATTTAGTAAAATAACTTTCTGATAATTAAGCTGGTGTCTGGAACAAATTAACATGAAATTTTGGTGAAAGAATTCTCATTTAGATCACTTTAAATCAGTATTGTTTGTATCCTAGAACCCAGAGACAGTCTCAGGCAGTTCTGTATTAAAGGGATTGATATAATTCTGTCTGTGAGGTTAAAACATTCCCTAGCCAGGTGTTATATCACTATTTCATAACCACCAGCTACATCTGACAGTGTGGTTCTATGGAGGTGTAGATCTAGAGGGCACTTTCACAGGATAAAGTTCATTGTTGAAAGACGGAGAGAAAATCTTGGAAATGGCTTCAATGAATACAACAAAATTTCTGGAATATTTTTGAGATTATTTTAAAAATCTTCACGTAAGATGTTTGTTTAGATATCCAACAAAAGTAGGTTTTATAAGAGTTGAATAATATACTTTATCAAAATTCTAAGTCCCTGTAAAGAGAAAGCATGCTATTTTTAGAATGGTGCTTTAAGAATGCAGGCCATTTGTACTAAAGAGTTACGGCTTCATCTCCATTTATTTATTTATTTGTTTATTAAATTAAATTCCATCCTTATCACTAAAAAACAAGTCTCTTCCTAGGCAAGATAGGAATTTGTTATTTTCCCATAACACTGGAGATATTAATACAGAGATGGCATTGGCATCCATCCACGAAGGAAGACAATTGGCTGAATAACAACTGAATTGGAATGGTTTGGTGAATAATGCAGCAAGTTGAGCAGCAATAGATATGAGTACACTTCTTTTGGGTACATTATCTGGCCTGTTCAAAGTTTCAAGTGCAACCAGTCTTTTGGATCTCTTAGTGAAACAAGTGATGAAGGACAACAATTACTATTAGCATGTGTAGAGTGAGGTGCAAAAGCAGGGGTGAATGTATCGACTTTGGCAGCAATTGTAAATTATGTTTAACTGGGAGTGACGATTATTGGAAACAAAGTGCAATATTCAGTTAAAATGCACTTAGAAAGCATTGGTGCTGTTCAGAAGTAATACAGGGTTTCTTGACATTTTGAGGATGGATGTGTTGTATTTAAGGTGAGTGGTTACATACCTTGATCAAGATGGTATTTACAAGATGTACGATCCCTGCCTTGGAATGTAATAACAGATTTCTTCACATTGGATTTAACCTGTACTTAAGATAGACGTAACATACAAAAATGATTATATAATGAAGTAATTTGATTTTATGCTACAAAGAAAATACTGTCAAAACTAAACTTATTTTTGGAAATAATAAAAGTCGTTCCAATACTCTTAAAGTTTCACCAAATTTGAAGTAGCTAAGTAGAAATGTTCAGATATGGCTACACACACACACACACACACATTTAATTGTGTAATTAACATATTTTATGTTTTATACATTTCCTTTTCCAATAAATATGAAAACATGGTTTGATAGATAATGGACGAATGATTTTTCAATGGCTGAGACTTCTTAATAACTGAAAAATTAATCAAATCAATAGCAATAAAAGTTCCAAATTATACAAAGAAAAATTATGGAGATTGCTGAAAAATCTGAAGTATGAAACCTGTTAAGATAAATGTCAAGTTGCAAGAGATTCAAAATCAAAATTTGTTACACAGTCTTATCTTAAGAAGCGAAAAAAAAAGAAACTATATAAAATCAGAGATAACTGGAATACCTATTTTATTAAACTTTTCAGCTTAACAAATTGGACTTTTGCTTTGTTTCTTTTTTTTTCCCCTTAATGTATGATTTTAGAGACTTCAA
>NC_068990.1:72932070-72938424 GCF_001194135.2 Octopus bimaculoides
AACTAGTGGATGATGAAAATTGTCCTGATTAAGTTTAACAAAATGCCATAAATTTTAAAATTAAAATGAGCAAAGAAAACTTTGATTTTTGTCAATCATAATTAAATAATATTATTTGTAAAAAAAAAAAAAAAAGGAAAAAGATTTAAAATAATAGAATTGCAATTAATCATTGTATTCAAAAATTCTTTCTTTGTATGTTAGGATAGAGATTGAATACAAATTATGGATAGATTATAATTTGTCTGGGAAAAATAGGACAATTAGTAGATTTAATTTAAAAGAACTTTTTAGGAAATTATACATATCAAATAAAATATAAGTTTTCTAGTCACAAAACAAGTTTATAATGATTGTCATAATTTTTAAATAAAAATGAAGTATAGGATAAGTAAAACACTTTAAAGTTATATTTCACTTAAATAATAATAGGAAAAAAAAAGAAAAGATTTTCGTCAATGTCTGGATATGGTTCATTTATTTAATCTTCATTATGCTTCTTTTGTGTAATGATTTACATCAATTTTAGTGCACATGATGTTCATTTCATAACATATCTGATGCTCTAAATAAATGAAGATTAATTCAATGGTTATCTTTTATTGAATGCTATTATCTTGACTGTTTTCAGCTAATGTTCTTCTATCCCATTTAGAACAACACATTGAACTTCAAATCTAAAGCTTACAAAGTAGATGCTTTTATGTATTTTGGTAAAAGTCAAAAGTTTTGCAAGGAACTGTAGACTCGAGTTATTAGCCAATGTTTATTCAAAAATTCACAATGGTTACTTAGCCAAGATAATGATATACATAGACGGAGAAAATATAAATAAAATAATGACAATAAAATCAGAAAGAAAAAATAAATAAAATGAAACCTTAAACCAAAACATTAAAAAAAAGTAAAAATAAGAGAAAAATATTTGAAAAATCAAAACCATAGAATTTTATAAAGAAAAGTCTTCTACACAAAGAACTGATCTTTTTCAATATGAATTCCTCTTACATGACGTAAAACTTATGATTGTAGTTAGGATTACGATAGCCAAATTGATAGGTACAGCATAAGATGAAAGGGCTTAAATATTTCATTCTAAATTCCTCTAAGAAGGTTTATATAAAATAACATAGCAAGGAGGAAAAAATGGAAGCTTACAAGCAAAAGACAACAAGTATTAATATGCCTATAACTTCTTATGTTCAATTGACTGCAAAGTAGCGTATTGTAAATAACATTGTGACAAAAGTTGATTATGGAATCAAATTTAGCAGATAGTAGGGATTAGCATGTAATTATCAGTTTCTGGCATCTTTAGATGTTGAAATACACTTTTTTTTATACAACAATGGACAATGTTAATACATTCTATCTTATTGAAAGAAGAATTCTGTCTCGACATTTATCTAACTTAGTAAATTATCTAAGAAATTATGATCATTCCACAATTCATCGGAAAAAAATTATTAGCTACAAAATTAGCAGTGGATTTAAAACAACTGACAAAAAGGAGGTTTGGAATCGAATATGAAAGAATTCCTCTTCTTTTTGGTGACAATATAATCGTACAAAGAAGATTGACAAAATGCTTTCTATATTTCCCTTTTTTTTTTTTACTTTTATCAGTATTATTAGCATTTTTGCCAAAACAAGAATAACTAGGTTTACTAAACAATGATTAAAAAGCATGCTATAGAAACCAGGCATGGCTGTATGGTAAGAAGTCTGCTTCCCAACCATATGGTTCCAGGTTCAGTCCCACTGCATTGCACCTTGGGCAAGTGTCTTCTATTATAGCCTTATGAGTGGATTTGGTAGACAAAAACATGTGTGTGTGTGAGATGTGTGTCTTTATGTCTGTGTTTATCCTCCACCACTGCTTGACAGCTGGTGTTGGTGTTTATGTCCCTATAACTTAGTGGTTTGGCAAAAGAGACCGATACAATAAGCACTAGGCCTAATAAAATAACATGCACTGGTGGGAGAGGGGGAGGGATTCATTCATCTCAAATTCTTTAAAACATTGCCCTAGCATAGCCACAGTCTAATATCTGAAACAAGTAAAAGATAAACTCAGCAAGAAATATTTTTAATAGATAAAGAACTGACATCTCAGAAACAAGGAATATAGAGGAATTTTTATGATGAAAGCAACACAACAGAAAGAACACACAAAACATGATAATGAGTTAAACCAGTCAGATGTAAGGGAGAAGTCTCTCCTTCAATATGTTGTAAGCAACTTGTTCAGAAAAACTGAAAAATTTGCTCAGGGTTAGAAAATCTACAACAGAATATGAACTTACACTCAGAGCTAGTAGTTCAATGTTTCATATTTTTTTCTTTTTTAGTTATATGTTCTAAAATAAAGACTAGGTACAGCAGTGATAAAGGCATCAAATAAAAGAGTTTAGTAGTTCTGACTAAAAACATAACAAAGTTATGCCATAGCATAAGAACAGTACTTACATTTATATACACAGAAACAGGTCTTTAAAAGTTAGCTGAGAATGGTAAATTAGAGAATGTAACATTAACCTATCTTTCGTTGAATGTTTTTGATGGAAGATCAACTTTCCCAACAAGAACACTATTTTTCAAAGAGAATTAAAGAACATCTCAGTCTTGACAGCCTCACTACACAGACAACATGCACAGTGTGGAGTCTTGTATATTTGGCAACAAGTGTGGAAAATTTAGCTAATTTGACAAATGAGAAAATTAAAGAGAGAGGTCAATGAATCCCTAATAGGTTTTTCTTATTTTTCATAAAATTAGGAATGTCTAGACAAAAAAATCAAATTCAGAATTAGATGAGATAGTTTGACAAGGGCCTAGAAATATGTAATTGCAGGGAAAAGGAGGTGAAAATTATTCTAGCTGCATATGATGACAGAAACATACTTTGCCCCTCTAACAATCTCATTGCAGTAATTTCAATTAGAGATAAAAGGATTATCAGTTGTTATCAATACACCAGTTACTAAGCTTTTGAAGAGCATCTTATGGCTTCTATATTGATGTTGCATGTTTTAGAGAAAATATCTTCAAAAACTGAGTAATTTTGCAATTGAAAGAATGAGTTGTTTCAGTGATAGAAGAACATTTGATAGAAGAACATTTGATGCCAGAGAGTGTCTGCATAAAAGAGGTTAAAAAAATTTAACAGTTGGCAAATTACAAAAAACTATAAAACAAAATTTCAAACGCAGGTACAAATTCAGTATATATGTTCCATTGCCATTTTAGAAGAACTACAAATGTGGTGAGAAGTATTGAAGTGCAGGAGAAATTGTTCAGTTTTGGAAGAGAGGAAAGGTCAAGTGTGTAGAATGTGTGAAAGGTTTCAATTGTTGAATTAGTTGAATCTTTACAAGAAGAATGAAACAGCCCGAAGGAATTGTGAATCTTCAAATCTCTAGATAAGATTCATTCAGCAAGTATGGGGTGTCTCACAAAGTGTATCAACAGAAAGAACAAATCTTTCTGAAGAGATTGAGAAGACAAATTTTTATTCAAACTAACTGCAGGATATTCGTTCGTCTTTATTTCTTTATTTACTTATATATTTCTTCAGTAACAAGGTGAGTTAAAATATACAATGGAACCTCCATTTACGAATTTAATTCATTCCTGAAGACTGTTCATCAACCGAAATGTTTGTAAACGATGACTATTTTTCCTGTAGGAAATTCAAAAGAAGACATGGTGAATTCAAGCAGGGATACGCACTGATTGAAAGCTAGACAGCAACTGATGCTCTCCCACTAATACTCCCAGCTGGTTGCTGACCATTGTTGCTGGCTTGTATGTTTGTTACTTGAGATTGTTCACCATCTGAGATGTTTTATGTTTGAAAAATAGTTCATAAACTGACCTGTTTGTGATGAGAAGCATTCCTAAACCATGGTTCCACTACATATCAGAATAAAGACAATGTTTAATTTTAGAATCCATCCAGTAGGATGAGGTTGGGGTAATGAGTTTAACAGGGGTAGTTGTGGTGACTGGTCCAGCTAACTGGAATGGGTTAAGATGTGTGGTGAATAAGTCCTAGTGTTAAGTTATTTACAACAAACCAGTGCTAATAAGAATCTAACATTAAGAGATTTTCATTTTTAATGAAAGGGTTCAAAATAGAATTTTGAAGAAAATCTCTTATAAATTAATATTAAATATCATATAAATTCAATGACAAAACTTTTTTTCCTTTACAAAATATATAAATTTTTTTTTTTTTTTTTGAAACATATTAAATATTAAAAAAACTTCAATATATATATTTATAGTGGATAATAAATAGACTTATTAAAAGTTAAGTTCAAAATGTTTTAATTTATATTTATTTTGTTTCAGAGTCCCACTGGGAAACAATTCATTTAAAGTCTCGGAATTAATATAAAAACATATCAAAAATTTACTTTAAAGTCAACAGTAACTAAACTTGAAAGGGATAGAAAATTTAATGTTTTAAGATTCAGAACATTTTTAAACAGACTCAATATTTTATTCTGATTAAATATGTCAGAATATTGTGTCATTTAAACTAGAAAATTCCTAAAACTATCTTTGAAGGGAAGAAATTAAAACAAGTCATATGTATATATCCTTAAATATTAAATGAGTAATGAATGGGTTTTTAAAAATTTAATCTAGACAATATGTCAATAAAGTTTTATTTGTATATCCATGTTTTTAAGATGGATTAAATGTATACATACATATATATAAGTCCAGAAGATTTCACAAAACAAATGAAACTGAATATTCATATTTTCATTTAATTATTGATATATGTCTATGATTTATTAATGTCTACAAATTTATGTTAGTCTTAATAACATTAAAATTCATAATTTATAAGGAGAGAGAAAACTTTGACAGAATGGAAGAGGAAGAGAGAAAGAGAGAAAAGAGAGTTTCCGTGAGTAAAATTGTATATATGTGTGTGTGCATAACATATACAAGCACTTGGAAATGAACATTGTTTGAATAAATATACAAATACCTAAAAGACACCAGTAAATAAATATTATTTGTAAAACCCTTTGAAATAATTGTCTTTCAAATACTAAGAAGTTCTGCACAAAATCCAGTTTTGATATCAATCTGTCTGAGACTTTGGTTCCATGATACAAACTCCCTGTTTTAAACTGTCTAAATTACAGCCTGCCATTCCTTCAAAATTTCATGTTAATCTACTCCAAAACACCAGCTTATTGATGATAAAATTATTTTGCTAAGTTCTTCATTATTTTCAAAATTTATTGAAACAAAGTCTATTTGAAAAGAAATATGGTTACAAACGATCTCGTTTTCAATCAATCAATGAATTTTTAATAATACAATTAACAGTGATATCATTCAAAGAGCATGCTTTTTCTCTCTTTCCCCACTTTATAGTCTTCTCTACCCCTTGTCTGCTGAAGAATTCTGATAGCAAACTTTACACCCTTGATCAT
Source organism: Octopus bimaculoides (assembly GCF_001194135.2). NCBI lineage: Eukaryota > Metazoa > Mollusca > Cephalopoda > Octopoda > Octopodidae > Octopus > Octopus bimaculoides. Next base: position 72,937,533 of record NC_068990.1, read on the forward strand.
CTCTAAAATTAGTTCTAAACAAGCAACAACAAGCTACAGATATGGAAGATAGAAATAAAGTTCTTCAAGTATTAAGACATATCAGGGAGTAATGATAATGAATACACTAAGGAAAGGTATACATGTAAGATAAATAATTATGTCTGACAAGTGTAAAAAAATAAAATAAATATTTACATTATTGAATATGTTTATACAGATGAATTATATATATATATATATATATATATATATATATACAGGAGCTGGACAAAATAATGGCAACACCTAGCATCATAGCATCATAATTTTGAAATATTTATAAAACCATCAAAAGTTTGTCTATTTTTATGTTGTTTTTATTTATTATTAGTGTTGCTTAAAATGTTTTGCTAAAATTGCTGCTTCTTTTCAGATATCATCAGAAAAAGGTAATTAAAATTCATTCAAATGACAGATCTATCAGACTTTCAAAGAGTTCAAATTGTTGGTGCTCGTATGGCAGTCACTAGCATAATGAAAACAGCCGAAATATTTGGTGTATCAAGAAGTACTGTCTCAAAATTAATAACAGCCTTTGAGAAAGAGGAGAAAACCTCCTCGTCAAAACAAAACTCTGGAAGATAACCAAAACTTTCAGATAGGGACCATCAGACTCATACGTGAATTGTTAGAAAGGATCACAAAAATACAGCTCCCAAAATTACTTCAGAGCTTAATGACCACCTTGAGACCCAGTTTCCACAAAAACTGTTCACTGGAAGCTGCACAAAGCCAGATTTCATAGGAAGGCTGCAATCAGAAAACCACTATTTTCAAAAACCAACGTTGCAAAGCATTTAGAGTGGATCAAATTCATCCTGTGGTTGCGGAACTGTTTCCAGAGGGAAACGCAATCTTTCAGGATGATAAC
>NC_068990.1:72938524-72940448 GCF_001194135.2 Octopus bimaculoides
ATGTCTTTGTGTCTGTGTTTGCCCTTCACCACAGCTTGATAACTGGTGTTGATGTGTTTGTATCCCCAAAACTTGTGGTTGAGCAAAAGAGACTAATAGAATAATTACCAGGTTTAAAAAATAAATACTAGGGTCAATTCATTTGACTAAAAATTCAAAGTGGTGCCCCACCATGGCTGCAGTCTAATGACTGAAACAAGTAAAAGATAAAAGCTATATATATATATTCCTTCATTTACTTTACATACATTTTGTCATGCTAGTATGGGTTAGACAAATGCATATTATAACAAATACATATCCTTTAGCTTGCCACACAAACATATACTCCTGCACACATCTGCAAGCAAGTGCACCAGTACATCCACTAAAACACACAGTGCCATTAGCACAACTGCACATATCCACTTGTAAGAAGGGAGAAATGAACACACACATATAATGATCACTTGCAGGCATAACATACATACATATACTATTAGGAAGTACACATACATGCAGCTTCACATATGTACACATCCACCAGTAGTTGACAAAATAGAATTTTGAAAGAATTTTACAATTTAAGGTTGATTCTAAATAATATGAAACAACAATAGTATCATTTCCCAAATTAACAAAATAAAAAGCATACACATAAGTATTCTTTTCTAATCTAGGCACGAGGCCCAAAATTTTAGGGGAGAGGGCCAGTCGATTAGATCGACCCCAGTACACAACTGATACTTAATTTATCGACCTTGAAAGGATGAAAGGCAAAGTCAACCTCTACGGAATTGGAACTCAGAACATAAAGACAGACAAAATGCAGCTAAGCATTTCACCTGACGTGTTAACGTTTCTGCCAGCTCACCGCCTTGCATACACATAAATATTAATTTAGTAATCCAAGAGGGTAGGTAGTGAGCTGACAGAATAGCTAGCACTCCAGGCTAGTGGCATTTTGTTAGTCTTTACGTTCTGAGTTCATATTCTGCTGAGGTTGACATTGCATTCATTGTGTCAAGGTTGATAAAACAATGACCAGTCAAGCACTGGGGGTCGATGTAATCAGCTTATCCTCTCCCTCAAAACTGCTGGCCTAGCGCTAAAAGTTTGGAATTAATTTAGGAATCCAAGTATATAGTTAAACATATTTTTTTTATTACTCTTTCTTTTCCAAGAAATGAAATTAGAACCACCAAAAAGTGTTTTCATTGAACTAACATCTTTAGATTTCAACATATGAAACAGCAATAGTTTAAGGTCTTGAACTATATCAAACAGATGTAGAACAGAACTGTCAAAAGGAGATATTTAATGGGAATCTTATTTTGCAGAAATTTAAATTGTTTTCTCTTTTTTCCTTTTCATTTGTAATTAATGAATGTAAATATGTTTTTCTTATATAGGCAGTCAAGTATAGAAGATTGCAAACGAATGATAATGTTAATTGGAAATAAATATAAGACTTCCTAATTCCTTATAATACTTCTCAGTACACTTGCACTGAGAGACATAAAAAGAAAAAAGAAAAACTATATTGTAAATGGTTTGCAAGAAACAATTATTGGAATATTTTTTTTCTTTCCTTATTACAGAACAAGAAGTGGTTGTTTTACTTTTCATTTACTGGTTTCAGTCATTGGACAGCAGCCAAGCTGGAGCACTACAGATAAGTGTTTAGCTGACCATATTGATCCTTTGTACTTATTTCAGTCTTGTACTTATTTCAGTCTTGTACTTATTTCAGTCTTGTACTTATTTCAGTCTTGTACTTATTTCAGTCTTGTACTTATTTCAGTCTGGTACTTATTTTATCAACTCTTGTTTGTCAAATTAAGAAGATAATACAGTTCTATATTTAAGAGATGAGGAATTATGCACATTATTTACATTTGACGGATATTTGTCCTCATCTTGTTTCGACCAATATACCCTCCAG
>NC_068990.1:72940458-72942781 GCF_001194135.2 Octopus bimaculoides
TACCCTCCAGCCTTCATCAGGTGTCTTGGTATTTTTTGATGTTATCAATATTATTATTATTATTATTATCATCATTCAGGTCACTGCCTGGAATTGAACTCGGAATCTATGCTATAAGCCCGTGGGCAATTATGGAGTGAATTTTGGGGCTTATAAACCTAATATTTTACTAAGCTTTAGTACATAAAGAAGCACAGACATAAACCACAATGGTTTTTAGGCCATAAATGCAAACACACACACATTCTGTCAGTATGTGTTTACATTTATGTTATAGATCATCATCATTTAACATCCATCTTCCATGTTAGTATGAGTCAGATGAGTTAACAGGATCCAGTGAACCAGAGGACTGTGTTGAGCTCTAATGTCTGTTTTGACATGGTTTCTACAGTTGGATGCCCCTTTCTAATGCCACTCACTTTACAGAGTGTACTGCATGCTTTCTTCATGACTTTTTCCTCGTACTGGCACTAGTGAGGTAAGCTACTAACTCATAAGACCCCCATGACTTGAGTGGGGTTGGAGTGAAGAAGGATATGGCATTGTGTCAGGTGTTAAGAGATCAAAGTATAACAGAGTGACAAGCTCAAGTGTCTTGCAATGGAGGAAATATGAGGCTACCCTGCATTATACTAGAGTGGGTAAGAATAGGTAGATAGAAGATAATGATGCTGATGGTGATGAGATGTCAGAACATACTCTCAAGATACAAAAAGATGAGTATAAGAGAGAATACAAACAGGGTTTCAACACAGTTTCTGTAAACCACATACATTCCACAAAATAGGCCATAACAGAAGATATTTGGCCAAGGTGTCACAAAGTGGAATAGAATTAAAAACCATTTGGCTAGGTAGTGAGCTTCATAACCATACAGCCAGGATTGTACCACCTAATCAGCTATGATTAATGTTATAAGACAGCTTTTAGCCAATTCACACTCATCCTTCTTGGTGAGTGTGAATTAATCATTAAGTCTTTATTATGTAAAAGGTACCCCTTAGTCCTACACAGTGAAAAGGAAACCAACTTCAAATAATATATGAAAAATCAAGTGTGTTAATCAGTCAAGGTGTTATTATTCACCAGTTTTATTTGATTCAAATAATGTATAGCAATTTAGACCCTTTTACTAAAAAAGGTTCCACTTACAAATTCATTTACTTTGGCTACACACTGAAGTACCGTCACTTAAATCCTCTTGCTTTGTCTTCTTGTCGACTCCAGAGACACAAGAGTTTTGAACTAATTTATAACGGATGATTATAGCTCTGAGCACATTGTTATGTTTTTGTTGATACAAAAAAGAGGTACAGGGATAGTTGTGTGATAAGAAGTGTGCTTCTCAAGACTCTTACCCAAGGTGGGTAAGAGTCTTCTCCTGTAGCCACAGACTGATTTGGTAGGCAGAAACAGAAAGAAGCCTCTGTGTGTGTGTATGTGCTGTCTCCTTGCCTTGACATGTGATCATTGTGAATGAATTTCACAGTTACACAATCAGTGTCCTTCACTTCCACTCTTCTGAGCAAACATATCTGGTAATAGGGTGGTCATGGAGAAGTGTTACCTTTCTTGGTAAGAGGTGAGAGCTGGTCCAGTCAAAGAAAATCTGCCTCAACAAATTCTCTCTGACCCATGCGAGCATGGAAAAGTGGGCATTAAAGTGATGAGAAACAAAAATAAAATACCACTCACTCTGTATAGACTACTCCAGCAAGAAGAAAGGGATCAACTCAATTAACAAAAACATTCCGTAAGAAATAAATTTTTAAAAAAAGGCAAAGATTTCTATGCAACTTTTTATGCAATCAAAAATCTTACATTTTATTAAGTTCAATTTCTGAAACATTGTAACCTATACATAAACTACAAACTTAGGATTTCAATCTATTTTTTACATAAGTCTTGATTTAATTTCCACAGAAGATAATCTGAAATTATTCAGAAATGCTTGACTATTTTCACTTTTGTGCGCGCGCATGTGTGTGCGTGTGTTTATAAGGAACAGTGTATCTCAGTTATTCTAAAATTAAATTTTACTGCAATGAATATCTCGGCTTGATAGACGATGAAATTAAATACACACACCGTTCTTCTCTTCATTGATAAAATTGAACAAAGACTATGCTGACATCGACAGTAGATGTCAAATCTATATGTGCATTTGCAAACCCTAAACACAAACATACACATATAGATATATCGCATTATATATATATATATATATATATATATATATGTGTGTGTGTGTGTGTGTGTGTGTACGTATGTGTGTGTGTGTGTATATATGTATATATATATATATATATATATATATATA
>NC_068990.1:72943128-72943801 GCF_001194135.2 Octopus bimaculoides
TATATATATATATATATATATATATATATATATATATATATATGTATATGTACATATACATATACACACATGTATATGTATATACATACACACACACATGCATATATATACATACATACATATATATATACACACACACATACTCATATATGTACATATGCATACATCTATTCATACATATATATGCAGATTCACACATGTACATATACACATGTAATATAAGTATATTCACCAAAGTTTTGATTAAACTGGTTAAGCATTCTATTCTTTTCATCCCGTTCACTGTATTCTATCTTTATTGAATATGCCTACATTTAAAAATAATCTTGTTTATACTGCAACATGATAACTTAATGGTTATAATTTGACTTTTGAATTGAATTTATATATCTTACTTGTGTAACAGTATAAAAAAAAATATCTTACCCACACTGTTATCGTTGACAGCATGACTGAAGAATTGCTGCCAAAATATTTATTAAATGACGTAATATTGTTACTAGAAGATCAGACTCTTAGTTGAATTTTTAACCATGTTATGGAGTGCAATATTTTCTATATGGAAACACTTTATTCAATAGAGCTGGCTAAAATATATACTTTAAAGACAATAATAAATGCTTAACATGTAATTTTGAACAAATTAAATCTCTCCTATATGAACATATATATA
>NC_068990.1:72943985-72952103 GCF_001194135.2 Octopus bimaculoides
CATACATATACAGACACATATACACACACAAAGTAGTGAACCAGTAAACCAGTGAAGGATTGTAATTCAAGTTAAAAGTCTCATATTATAAATAACTGACATTTAAAACAAAGAAATTATAAGTTTTAATCATTGTTTCTTTACATTTGTGTTGAGTCTGTATATCAGGGTATGTTGTGTGTGTGTGTGTGTGTGTGTGTTTGTACCATGTGTGTATTACAAATGGACACAAATGATAAAAGACAAAATATAAGAAAATTTAGCCTTCATCAGTTATCTCCCTAAGGAGTCTAGCAGTTTTGATATCTTGAGATAGAGCTGCTACCTTAACCTCAAGTTGGTATCTCAATCAGTTGAGATAAAGTGGTATCAACAATGGCTAGTTGATACCACTAAGGTATCAGTGGTATTACAAGATATATGTAATGCTACATCTGCTTGTTAGGTAACTGATATAGTGGAGATGAGATACATACATATAATAGAGTCTTAGTGGCAAAAGACAGGAAAAGTATCATTAAGACGTTCAACTGGAATAGAAAAATGAAAAGCCTAGCTCTCTTATGATGAAATTAAATAAAATGTCTTTTCCAATAAAATTAAACATTAGTCAATTTCAATGAAGATAAAACGCGACAAATACCATGTGTCTACATGCTTTTGTGTCTCATTTCTTTTGTAAAAATTCCCTAGCAACTATGTCCAGTGGGTCATTGATGCCACTAAGGTAATAATTCTATTACAAAATGTTGAAACAATTCCTGGTAAAGCAGCTGATAAGTTCTGTATTTTCATATGTTGAGTCTTTTAAATTCGTTTTTTTTTTGTTTTTTGTGTTATCATTTGTGTCTAGTTCTTACATTCATGCTTGCCAATGCACTCAGTCAAATTTTCACATAGATATTGGTTTTCAAATTTTGGCAATTTCAAGGAAGTACTTATTTTATCAACCCAGAGAGAATGAAAGGTGAAGTCAACCTCTGCTGTTAAGCATTTTGTCTGGCATGCTAACAATTCTGCCAGCTCACTGCCTTAAATTTTCACATAAACATTGGTTTCAAATTTTGGCACAAAGCCAGCAAGTTCGAGGGTGGGAGTAAGTCAGTTTCATCAATCTCAGTGTTCAAATGGTACTCATTTTATCAAACTTGAAAGGGTGAAAGGTAAAGTCAACCTCAGTGGAATTTGAACTCAGAATGTAAGGACAGATGAAAAGCTACTAAGCATTTTGCCAGGTGTGCTAACGATTCTGCTAGCTCACCACCTTAAATTTTTGCATAAACATTGGACTAGCTTTGTTGTCAACAATATTTCTTGCACAAAATTCTTAAGGACAGAAACAAGTATAACATTTGACCAATGCTCAAAAATTGATTTTAAATGGCTCTTGCTTGACAACTTGTTTGTTTGGCCTAAGCTTTATTATATCTACATTCCACACTTATATTTATTTGTCTTGCTCTCAAAAATCAGCGTTCCGAGTTTTTAATAATAGTTATAACTTCTCAAAGTAACAGTCATGCATAACTAGTAAAAGTGACAGACACCTTCAGTGTTGTTTCATGCACTATCCAGGCTTCAATGCCCTGTGATGTGACATTTATGACACTACAAGCATCAACCAGCTGACATCTTGCAAGTAATAGGAACCATTCTGTTGACAGCAAAGTCAAGATTTTTGGTTTAAGTTCTTCTGATCACAACAGCAGAGCCATGCTACTATAATATATCAACTCCACTTTTATTGCTGATTAAGTTTTATGACTAAGATTTCACTGCATTATGTCACATGCAACATATCATATTACTTATCTCTTTATATTATTAAAGATTTTACCAGCATTTTTGCCAAAACCTTTTAGCACTCATATATTTTCTTATGTACTTCATTTCAAAAGTAAACCCATTTATATTATGCAAGGAAAACTTGAAGGAAACAAAGAAAGAAATGGATAAATAATATACTGAAAACACATATGCACAGAACACCATGAAATGCATGTTACTCTGCGTGTGTGTGTGTGTGTGTGTGTGTGTGTGTGTGTGTGTGTGTGTGTGTGTGTGTGTGTGTGTGTGTGTGCGGTGGATGTTTTTTGCTTAATATTTGTGTGAACAAGTGTGTGACGCTGTACATGAGTGTGTTTATACAGGCAACTGTGCAACAGTGTGTAAAAGATATCTGTATATATGCGTGTGTGTGTGTGTGGTCTTATGTATCTATATGAACACAAGTATGTAGTTCCAATGGAATTTATATATATATGTGTATGTGTTCTAATGTGTTACTATGTGTTTATTGCATTCACATGTGCAGGGTATTTGTTGTGGGATTTCTATGTGAGTGTGTGCATATGCATAAGTTTGGTCTTTGCATGAAGGTCTGGATACTTAACCAAAGCCTATTTGTCAGTGAATATACACATATATCAGTGGGTTAGTGCATATGTGAGACATGATATATGTTTAATACAATGCTTCAGGAGATATAATGATTGTGGATGTATATGTCTTTATGGATATTTCTGTATGTGAGGATTGATACAGTTGTGCTTGAAAGGGCATTAGTGGATATATATATATATATATATATATATATATATATATACAAGTTATAGATGTAATTTTGTGGGTATATGTAATAGTAGTTACAGCTATGTGCTAAATTATGTTGATCAATGTTAGTGTACAATATGTGCTAATGAATGTAGAAGTTTGCTGTCATGAATGCAGATGTGCTTTCAATCAAAGGCATCTGTGTGTATGTATCCACAAGTAAATTTGTATAAACAGTATGAATATATACAGGCGCAGGCATGGCTATGTGGTAAGAAGCTTTATTCCCAGTCACATGGTTCAGGGTTCAGTCCTATTGTTGGCACCTTGAGCAAGTGTTTTCTGCTATAGCCTCGGACTGACCAGGACCTTGTGAATGGACTTGGTAGAGGGAAACTGAAAGAAGTTCATCACATATATGTATGTGTGTATATATATCTATGTGTGTATGTCTTTGTGTCTGTGTTTGTCCCCGTCACCGCTTGACAACTGGTATTGGTGTGTTTGCGTCCCTGTAACCTGGCAGTGCAGCAAAAGAGATCAATAGAATAAGTATGAAGCTTAAAAAATAAGTACTGGGATCAATTTATTCGACAAAAAATTCAAGGTGGTGCCCCAGAAGTATCTTAGTAAATGCAAGTTTGTGAACTAATGACTATATGGATGTTTTTATCTGCTGGCAATGTGTGTAAGTTAAGCCTTCCACAACAACTCATCTCCAACACCCATCCCTCAACCAACCTTCTGTACTACTACTTATTCAGGTACTGTAAAATGTTCCACCTATCCACTTACACTTCACATTGTATCCCTACTACTGTCCCCGTGTCACCTTCTCCTCCCAGACCCACCCCTATTGCCTTTCCTTCTTCCTCCCGCCAAACTGATATTCACTGTGTCCAACTCAATGGGGAAAGACATGTATTCATCTCTTCAGGAAGACACTTGCTCCTGTCCTTCTATCATCCTTTCATATCTCTCAGTACTATATACCACTCTGTTGAGGGATCTAGTCTTGCAGGTACTTGGGGAACTCACCAGTGCTGGTGCCATGAAAAGACAAGCATCTGGTACATTCTGTGAAGTAGCCAGCATTAGGAAGGGCTAGTCTGTTCAGGTCGAACCACCCAACTTATGCCAATATGGAAAAAAGGACATCAAATGCTGGTATGAGCTGGACGGCTTGACAGAAGCTGGCCAGCAAGAGAGCTGTCCAAACTCCAATTGTCTGTTGTGATATGGTTGCTATGGCTGAATGCCCTTCCTAATGCCAACCAATTTTACTGAGTGTGTTGGGTGCTATTTACATGGCACCAGCACGAGTGTGTTTACATAGCAGTAGCACAGGTGCATTTTATGTGTCACTGACACCTGTAAAGGACAAGTTTGTATGTATTCATGTGTCTGTTGCTAGTTGATATGTTTCAGTGTTCACGCTTTTAATGATATGTGTCATCTGTCACTGCAGATATCAGTCTTTTGTAATCATACCTGTTTAATGTGTGCATTGCATTTGTCACTTGACGAGTGGCATTTGATGGATTTGTATCATGTGCACCGATGAATGGAAGTGCATGTGTGTGAGTGTGTGTGTTTGCATACCTGTATCAACCTGCAAGCCAATGTATGTGAAAACACATATGCATATGTTCACTAAGATATGTAGACTTGTATGTGCATCAACAAATAAATGCAGGCATGTGTACGTGCTGATTTTAGTTCTCTTTCATACGAGGTGGACAGTGGGAACCGAAAAGGAAGTAAACAAATAACAGTGATTCATAAAATTAAGAAGTTTTAAACTTTTTAAACTTGATCAACATCATGACATAGAAAGAAGAATTAAATGGATACAAAAGCAATTTGTCAGTTTGAGAACCACAAAACTAAAAGTTTTATTTAAGAAAATGAGAAGACAAAGGAATAAAGGATTATCTTACAAACTTCATTAGCTTACAGCTGTTTCTGCTATAAAATGCAGTGGACTCATAGTCAAAGCTGAGTGCTAGAGTAAAACATTATACCTTCATCAGAGCCTCAAATATATATATATATATATATATAGTCTGAAGCATTGTCAGATATATATAAATGTTGTAAAAACTTTTTTAAAGCCAAAGCAATTGCAAGTACTAAAAGTTAATAATACAGCTTGATGGATAGCATTATTACCTGGTATTGCAATATTTCAGGGTTACAACTCATTCTTCGGGAAATTTAGGCAGAAAAAGGCATCAACAGCTGATTTCTCTGTTCTGCGGTGTGTTTACTGAGGCACACACACAGACATGCATTCATTTGCAGACATATACACATATACATACCTGAGGGAACATATGCATATACATACACACACACATTTGCTTGCAACTGGATACACACATACCACAGAGCAGAAAAATCAGCTATCAACATCTTTTCTCCGTAAATATCCTGAAGGCATGGTCCTAAACTAGAAATACTGAAATAACAGGTTACAGTACAAATTATTAATTAATTTTTATAACTTGCATTCTCTTGATTTCAAACAAGAACTTTTCAAACATTTATATATGTGTGTGTGTCTGTGTGCGTGTGTCTATAAATATATATGTATGTATAAATAAATATATATGTATATATAAATAACTGCATATGCATATATGTATGCGTGTGTGTGTGTCTGTATGTTTATACACACACACATATGGGGTGCGTCCTGATAGTTGGGTGCCAGCATGCCTGCTAGTGAAAGTGTGTCAACTAGAGGATGCGTATAAGCACATGCATGTAAATGTATATGTGCTGGATGGGTGCATATGTTTGCTGGAAATGGTGTGTGAATATACATAAATGTGAGTGTGTATGCATGTGTGTGTATCTTAGTGGATTTGTCTGTCTGCCTGCTAGCGAACGTGTGTAAGTATATCTGCCAGTATGTACGTGTCTGTGTAATGCCTGCGTTGAGTGTGTATGTGTGTGGCTGTTGGGTGAATGCTGTGTATATCTGCTAGATGCGTACGTGTGCCTGCTGGTGAAAGTGCACGTGTAGCTGCCAGCGTATGTGCTAGTATGGGTGTTTGTTCCTGCTAATAAATGTGTTTGTGTGTCTGCTAGTGGATATTTTTCGCGTCTGCTGATGTGTCTGTGTGCTCGTTACTAGATGTATTTGTGCGACATCCAATGGACGTGTTGCATGACTTTGTGACTGCTAGTGACTATGTATGCACATATGTATATGTGTATGTATGTATGCAAGAGTGTACATATGTGCTGGTGGATATGTGGGTTTATTAATCTATTAAACTCACTAATATATATATATATACACACATGTACCCTTAACGTAGTTCTTGGGGAGATTCAACGTGACACAAAGCGTGACAAGGCTGGCCCTATGAAATACAGGTACAACAGAAACAGGAAGAAAGAGTGAGAGAAAGTTGTGGTGAAAGAGTACAGCAGGGTTCGCCACCACCTCCTGCTGGAGCTTCGTGGAGCTTTAGGTGTTTTCCCTCAGTAAACACAACGCTTGGTCTGGGAATCGAAACCATGATCCTACGACCGCGAGTCTGCTGCCCTAACCACTGAACCATTGCACCTCCATTATATATATATATATATACACACACACACATACACAGGTACACCTATATATATATATCTATATATACATATACACACACCTATATACATGTATATACACATAAAAACACACACATATATACATACAGACACACACACACATACAAAAGAGAGAGAGAAAGAGAAAGAGATTAATTAGATAGGTATAGATAGATAGATGGATAAATGTGTGTCTATAGGTGTATGTATCAGTATGTGTGTGTCTGTTCATGTGGATGCACCTGTAAGTAGTTTGTATGGGTAGGTGTATCTGTCAGTCAAAGAATGTATGTATATCTATGAATGAATGCTGGTATGTCTGTGTATCTGGCCGAGATTATGCATGTATCTTTGAAGGAACACTTTTTGTGTACGTGTGTACGTGCCAGTGAATGACTGTGAAAACGTGTATCTGTCAGTGAACGTGTGTGTGTGTGTGTGAGTGAGTGTTGTGTTTGTGCATGTATGATTGCATGCATTTGAGTACGTGTGTGTATCTGTAAGTAAATGTTTGTGTGTACGTCTTTGCTAGAGTATATAAATCTGTCAGAGAATATTTGTGTCTGCATCTGCTTTCAGACAACTATGTGTGTTCGCCAGAGAATATCTGTGTGTGTGTGTATGTGAGTGTATATGTGTGTGAGTGTGTGTGTACATAAGTGTGTGTGAAAAAGAAAGAGTAAATGTTGATTGTATGTATATTTCTAAGTATCTATTTGTCTCATTCAATGTGTGTGTATGTGTGTGTGCATGTGTGCATGCATGCATGTGCATATGTGTGTGTGTGTGTGTGTCAGTCAGCTAATGTTTATTGTGAGGCACTCACTGTTCCTCTGGAAGCATCTTTGTACATAAATGTGAGCACGTGTTAGAATATTTAGCCAGATGTGTGGGTGTGTGTATGTAGGAGTCTGTGTGTTTGTATGTGTGTGCTTGTGTACGAGCATGCATAGCTATCAGTCAAGACAAGTTATTGTCTCATAAGAAATACAAATGTTGGTATGTGTGTGTGTGTGTCAGTTTTATTGGCCACATATATGCTGCAACCATGATCATTAACTGTAAGCATGCATGTGTATGTGTGTGTATGTGTGTGTGTGTGCGTGTGTGTGTGTCTGTGTTTGTGATCATCATCCTTTAACATGCTGGCATGCATTGTTTGCGCATGTGTGTGATATATATATATATATATGTATGTATGAATGAATGAATGAATGAATGAATGAATGAATGAATGAATGAATGAATGCAAGTGTACTGGTAGGTGTGTGCATGTACTGCGTCTGTGCTGGATTTGTGCATCAGCTTACGATGACTTTATTGAAGTGAGAAGAGAGTATATGTGTGTATGTGTAAGTGCAGTGGAGTTTGTAGTCCTGTGTTCGATTTTCTTTATATAAGTGTATGCAAGTATATGTGTGTGTGTGTGTGTGTGTGTGTGTGTGTGTGTGTATGTGTGTGTGTGTGTCATATGAAATGTTCCATGTATACTCTGTAATTTGTTTCTATTCTCATTGGTGTGTGTTTTATGTATTTTCTGTGTCTCTGTTTCAATGGGTGCACAAGCACTTCTTTACTGCGTGGGCTGTAACTTCACATGTGTCTCAGTAAGTTCTCATGACAAAGTTGTGGCTGTTGTCGTGTGTGTGTGTGTGTGTGTGTGTGTGTGTGTGTGTGTGTGTGTGTTCGTGCATATGCTTGAATGAGGCGAAAATGAGAAGAAGGGAACACATTTCTTTAAAGATGTGTACTTCTGTGAGTGACTTATGACTTCAGATAGGAATGTCCACAGTGTGTATATTCAAAAACACACATGCACACAAACACACATGTGTGTGTGTGTGCTTACACATAGTTTTTCTGAAGCTGATAAGAAAATTTAATGAATTAGTTTTGCAGTAAAGCAAAACTTAAATAACGAAAGAAGATATAAACCTCTGAAACAGTGAAAATGTATAGAAA
>NC_068990.1:72952794-72956738 GCF_001194135.2 Octopus bimaculoides
GTTTATGTGCATGTGTCTGTGTGTGAGTGTGTGTGTGTGTGTGTATGTGTGTGTGCATGTCATGCTAAGTGGTTTTCAAAAGCGTGAAACTATAAGCAATCTGTAACCACCCACCCACACACACACACACACAAACTAACACACACACACACACACACACACGTGCAGAGTATAAGTTCTGTAATAAACATTTGTATGGAAATGATATGACTGTAAAATGTGACCAAGACAAAACATAACAACTAAATACAATAACTGCATTAAGAGCAGATTCAATTATCGCCTTAAACATCTTCATTATAATGTAGTAGTAGTAGTAGTAGTAGTAGTAGTAGTAGTAGTAGTAGTAGTAGTAGTATCAGTAGTAGTAGTAGTAGTAGTAGCAGCAGCACTCATATATTCAGATTGATATTTTCATTATTAATTATTATCATGATTATTATTATTATTATTATTATTATCAATTACATGAGCTGGCAGAATTGTTAACTCGCTGGACAAAATGCTAAGCAGCATTTCATCTGTCTTTATGTTCTGAGTTCAAATTCTGCTATGGTTGACTTACCCTTTCATCCTTTCAGCGTTGATAAAATAAATACCAATTATAGAACGGGGTCAGTGGAATCAATTTTCCCCCTCCCCGCAAAATTTCAGGCCTTGTGCCTATAGTAGAAAGGATTGTTATTGCTGTTGTTGTTATTACTATTATTATCATTAAAGTGGCAAGCTGGCAGAAACGTTAGCATGCCGGACAAAATGCTTAGTGGTATTTCATCTGTCTTTACGTTCTGAGTTCAAATTCCACCGAGGTCAACTTTGCCTTTCATCCTTTTGGGGTCAATAAATTAAGTACCAGTTGCGAACCAGTTTACACATGCAAATTCACAGGTAAAATATGTATGTAAAAAAATTAATAAATAAATTCATGAATGGATGTTGTTTTCACAGCAATAATACTCTTCTCAGTACATGAGTCGTTCCAGTTAACACGATTTTTTGTACTTCCTTTAGGGATGGTAGGCCTGGCATCATTTTCAAATAGGTTTCAGTACCTTTTTTTATCATTCCTAGAGATCCTATAATCACTGGTACAGTAGTCACTTTGAGATGCCACATTTTTTTCAATTTCTATTAGCAAGTCTTTATATTTACTGATCTTGTCAAATTTACTGATATTATTATTATATAATTTATTATTATTATTATACAGAAGTCTTATTTTTATCACGTGTTTTCACTGCACTACCGAGCGCAGCTCTGTGTGCCTTGGGTATGTGCTGTGGTTTGTTGTGATGCTCTTATTTTTACTGTACTGAAAGTGTTTTACGTAGGATGTGTGCGGTGCCTAGTAGTGCTATTTTCTGTGTTATATATACTTGTCAGTCCTGATGTTTTTGTTATGTATTTGTCTGAGTATTTTGAAAGTTTTTCCGTTTCTTTTAGAGAAACATTGTCATCTGTTGGTATTGATGTATTGATTAGAAAGCATTTTTTTCCTTGGTGATCTCTGACAACTATATCGAGCCTATTTGCCTTAATTTCTTTATCTGTGTGTATTGGCACATCCCAGATTATGGTTGCTTTCTCATTTCTGTGACCTTTTCTGATGTGTGCCTAGACTATCTTTTTTCTGTTGTTATTCCATAGTGTTGGCATAGCTTTCAGTATACATAGGTCCCAACTTTGTCATGCCTGTGAATATATTCCTTCTTAGCCAGTCCTGGGCAGCCAGAGACAATACGATTTATTGTTTCTTCTCCATCTTCACATATTTCTTTTATTATTATTACTATTATTATTGTTATTATTATTATTATTATTATTAAGATGGCGAACTGGATGAATCGTTAGCACAATGGATGAAATGCTTGGCAGTGTTTTGCCTGTCGCTCCATTCTGAGTTCAAATTTCGACTTTGCCTTTCATCCTTTCAGGGTTGATAAAATAAGTACCAGTTGAATACTGGGGTCGATGTAATTGACTCATTCCCTCCTCCAAAACTGCTGCCCTCGTGGAAATATTTGAAACCATAATTATCATTGTTGTTGTTGTCATTATTATTGTCTATCTGAGTTTTAGAATAGGTCCACAGTATCTAGCCATAAGACACTAGTGAAGCTGATGATGTCAGTGATGACAGTGACAATGGTGGTGGTGATTGTGATGAGGAGGAAGTGGAGGAGGAACACATATTTCTGTATCCTAGATAGATAATGGGCCACATAGGTCAGGTACCATGTTGCACACTCTACTGGGCAGAATTTGCCAATGTGCCAGGTAATGATAATCATAATATGATGCATCATAAAATTCCAAGTGGTGCACTGTATCAAAATTAACAAATAAATGTTAACACAATAATGAATGGTTGCCTGCTCAAAGCCATTTCGATTCCATGACTATTTGACATTTGAATTGCAGTATTTCCAATAACAATCTTGGGGTTTTCTCTCCCGCCGCCTGTCTCTCTCTCTTTATTTTATAGCTTGATGAGTAAAATTCGTGAAAAGCACAAAGTATAAAAACTTGATACAATAAGTATACAGCAACAACTACATTGAAATCTTTAAAAATTGTTTTAATTCATTCTTTTAATACTTTTAAATAATTAATTACCCTTACACACACACACACACACATTATTTACTTGGAGGTCCTTGCTAGCCTTCCTAGACAGGGTGTAGCTGATGCAACCTATGTTCAGCTGAGGTTTCTGGAGAAACAAGAAGTGCTGCTGTAGGTGGAGAGCTGGCAGGGAAGGCAATGAACTGGCAGAAACGTTAGCACGCTGGGCGAAAAGCTTAGCAGTATTTCGTCTGCCATTATGTTCTGAGTTCAAATTCTGCCGAGGTCAACTTTGCCTTTCATCCTTTCGGGGTCGATAAATTAAGTACCAGCTATGCACTGGGGGTCGATGTAATCGATTTAATCCCTTTGTCTGTCCTTGTTTGTCCCCTCTATGTTTAGCCCCTTGTGGACAATAAAGAAATAAGAAGTGCTGCTGTAATGATAGAAGACAGAGTTTCGTGAAAATATTCTAGGGACCTACAAGATAAAAAGGTCTTTTAATAGGAAAAAAAAAAAAAATTGGCACTCTGTTAGCAATGATGACAAGGGCTCCACTTGATCCTATCAACAGTACATCCTGCATATGAAGTTAACATGCAAGCGGCTGAGCACTCCACAGACACATGTACCCTTAAAATAGTTCTCGAGCAGATTCAACGTAACACAGAAGGTGACAAGGCTGGCCCTTTGAAGTACTACTCTTTATTGCCAGCTTAGTGAACTGGAGCAATATGAAGAAAAGTGTTTTGCCGAAGGACACAATGCACCACCAGGTTTTGAACTCATGACCTTACAATCATGAGCCAAATACCCTAACCACATAACAGTCTTTTAATGATATTTAGTGAAAACTTATTTTATAAAAGAACAAGATCTAACATTTGAATGTTATTTACATGCTTAGTTTCTTCGGTTTTTTCCCACTTGAATAAATTATTTCTCTACAACAGTTTTAGTTTCTTTTTAATGTCTTAGCAAAATTAACTCAGTGGTAGTTATATGTAAAATATAAATACAGATTACACTATTTTTTTTCAAGTCTGAAAACACCACTAATATAACAGCATGTGGCTATAGTACATTGCTAAGTTAATGACTGTTGCACATTGGTTGAATAAAGGTTTACTGTTATGTGGATGATCTAGAATGTGTGGGTGTGTATGTTCGTATGCATGTATTTGCATAGCAGCTGCATCATCCCAGATATGTCAACAGTATTGAAATGGGAGTTCCATTTGTGCATTGAAGGTGGTCAGTAACTAACTGCTTTTTAAAAAGAAAGCCTAACTTTTGAAACACAGTTGTAGGTATATTATAGGTTTGTGATCACCGCGAAAGATCAGAGAGAGCAAGTATATCACTCCACACACACACAC
>NC_068990.1:72956748-72957060 GCF_001194135.2 Octopus bimaculoides
TTTGTGATCACCGCGAAAGATCAGAGAGAGCAAGTATATCACTCCACACACACACACACAAACGAAAGTGCAAAAGTTTTAATGGTGAGTTGCTCAGGAATAGAGAAAATGTATTGCCGAATGTATCTAAGACTGCGTAGTAACTCATTTCAGGCGTTGTTGGATGAGATTATCTTGTCATGATCTTATAGCAAGGTGTTTTTCAAAGTTTTGTGTTCATTTCTGTCTGTTTCTCTTTCTTTCTGTGTGTGTGTGTGTGTGTGTGTGTGTGTGTGTGTGTGCACGCGTGCGTGTGCGTGTGTGTGTGTGTGC
>NC_068990.1:72957131-72965508 GCF_001194135.2 Octopus bimaculoides
AGAGAGAGAGAGAGAGAAAGAGAGAGAGAGAGAGAGAGAGAGAGAAAATAAATATTTATTCTGAAATAGTTCCTTGTATACTTTAACATCTGATAGATAAATCTGAAAACCTTAAAAATAATTAAAAAGATGAATAATTGGATTCAATTGTGTTTTAGAAAGAAATTATGATAATAGCTTTAATGCAAAAAAAAAAAATAAAAGCAAGGCTTTATGGGTTTTCTATTTTTAGTCCTCATTTTAATGAAATGTTCCTTAGATTCATTTCATCCTAAATCTATATCAGTTCTTACTTAATCCAACAGATTAATAATCAAAATAAAATGTAATACAACATGGTATACATTAAAATTCTGTATTTCTAAAAACATACTAAACAGAACTGTCAAATATATCAGATATTTATGTATACATATGATTTTTTTTTTCAAAGTCATATTTTATAATTAAATTATAAACATTCAAATTCAAACAACGGAATTTTAATTATAAAATATCCAAAGAATTTTCATCATCACCAATAACATTTTCAGTAATAGTATAAAAGTAGAGTCAATGATTATCACAAAGCATCAGAAATAAACTGTACAAATATTGGCAAAATTATTTAAATGTGATTCCATCTCTATGTTTCAGTCTTTTTACTAGTAGCAATCAATATTAATGACTGTATACTAGATACTTATTCAATTGTGAGGACATTTATATCTTGTTGGGACATATTTTGACCAGTTTGCTCAGATTATTCAATTATTATCATTATCAAACTTATAATAATTTTGACATCTGGTTTTCCTCACTGGCATTGGTGGGAGAAAAGCAAATGAAAGAATGACCAAGAAGCTCAAAAACATAACAAAATTGTAACCACCAAAACAAGATAGATAATAAATATATCTTCAGATTTGAATCAAAGAGAAAATTAATTGTAAGCATTGTCCAACTCAAATGTTATTTGAAGTGGGTTAAAAGAAAACAAAAAAATGGAATTACTTTCATAGATATTTTCCTACAGATTATGCAATATTGATACAATAATTTACATAATATCTATTGTATGAAGGTGACTTTTAGAAATATCTTCACAAATAAAACTGTTAGAGCTGAAAAAGGAAAACAAAAAGAAAAAACCTCCAACAGAGATTCAAGGCCACAGCCTGTTGTCTGGAACCATTAAAAGAGTATACATGATAAGACAGGTTTGACATTGAAAAAATATAGTAATTCTTTGTAAATCATTTAATTTTTCAGATTATTCAAATATGTAATTAACCTTACTGAATGCATCAGCATAGAAAACATATATTTGCAATACAACATTATCACAAATATTCATCTAACATTTTTTGCTCTTTTACACTGGAATAAAATGATTTATTTTCTTGATTTCTTTTGTATAATTGTTAACTACACATGACACTATGAAAAGACAGAGCTAGAGAATTGAGAATTCTAATTTAAATATTTAAACAACTTAAATTACAGCAAATATTAGATATTGCTCTGATTTCTTTCAATTTTCTATTGAATTCTAAAGTCATTTTCTTTATGTTTGATATAATAAAGATTTATACTAGCTATCGAGATTAGGTTGTATAGAATTTTTTTTGTTTTGTTTTTTTGAAACTTGGTAGATTATATATGTTTCTTTTTATCACATACCTGCAGGCAACTTTTCTTCCATGCCATTAGAATATTCATCCATGCATTGCTGACAAGCTTTGAGCAATCTAGAAAAACAAAGGTAATATATAAGTACAGAACACACTAAAGGGATCTTATATTGGAGGAATAAAGTGGGAAGAGAAATAAGTTTTGTATATTATAGGAAACCAAAAATAGCATCAAGTTAATTTTTATTTCAAGAAGAATATAAAATTTGCGAAATTAATTTAAATTAGATTAAAATACAAAGTTTTTAAAATAGAAAAATATTGAAAAATCTACAATCCTATAGCTAATTACCTATATATTTTATTTCATTGCTTTGCAAAAAAAAAAATGTCTTAATTTAAGAGTGCTGCTGTGTTTGACTTCTCTAATAATAAAAAATTCAAATTAAGAATAATATTATATGAAAATTTAATGAGAATATAAAACAATTTAAACCAAGTGACTTCAGTTCTATGTTCAAACTACTGAATAAGAGTTTTTTTTTTGTTTTGTTACAAATTTCAATCTATCATATATTTTACAAATGTTTTTGTAAGAAGCCTTCTTATACTGATGAAGTATTTATAAAATTTACCATTAATTTTAAACTTATAAAATTTGCAGGAAAAATTTAATCAGGAAAGAACTAGAAAGCATTCCAATCCAAACATGTTTATAAATAACTGAAATTCTTCAAAACTCTAAAGGAAACTAATACATCTTAGATTTTTTGTAATTCTGAAAGAATTTCTTTTTTGTTTAATAAGAATTGGCATTGTACACAGTTTTTTCTTTCTACAGTATCTAATTAATAAAAACATAGTAGTAATTTGTGATAGGGATTTAATATTATAACGAAAATATATCCAAAAAGATAAATGATAAAAATTCCTGAATTATTAAATAAATAATTATTGAATAGAATATATTCCCCTTCATTTTGCAGCAAAATGGTCAATTGTCTATGGGTTTATTAACTCAGTACTACATTTGATTAAATCTTTGGGCACAATCTTTTACATATATGAGTCGAGTTAAGAAAAGAAGCACAATGAAAGATAAATGGAAAGCTAAGGAAAAAATAAAGAGGACCTTGTTTTTCTTTTTTTGGACATGGCACCAACATTAAAATAAATGATAATTAAAAATAACCAAATCATTTTACAAATTGAAAGGTTGTATTAAAGAAGAAAAAAAAAATTGAAGTGTGGTTAATTAGTCTATTTCATGACTTACAAATAAATACTTCAAAACCAAAATAAAAAAAGCAACAAAAGCAAAAATAAAAAAACACATTTGACAACAAAAAGGAAATGGAACACCTTGAATTTAAATTCTTAATTTAAGACAACAATTGATTAAAACTATATTTAAGAAATCCTTAAGTTCATCATCATTAGCATTTCACACCTGCTTTTCCATGCCCAATAGTTTTGCTGTAACAGTCTTTTGCAACTGGGTGCTCTCTCTGTTGCCAACCTGTAGTAGTACCACCAGCAGAAGTAGTGATAATACATACAAGACAAATCAAATCATCATCATCATCAACATTAAAATAAATGATGCCAGCACCAGTCAAACTGTTTGGATGGCTTGACTGGGGCTGGCAAGCTGGAAGGCTGCACCAGATGCCAGTCTGATCTGACATGGTCTCTACAAATGGATGCCCATCCTAATGCCAACCACTCCAAGAGTGTAGTGGGTGCTTTTATGTGCCACCAGTATGGGTGTCATTTGTGTGGCACAGGTATCTTCCGCAGAGTCTCCAATATTTGGAAACTTGACTTTTGGCTGTACAAAGGTCATTTCATGCTATATTTTTACACATAATTTATCAGAATTTTCAGATCTGAAAATTTTTGAGCCCTAGATTGAGGGTAAGGACATACCTAGTCTTTGTGATGCAAAAGTTAGCACAATCATCTGGATTACAATAAACATTTTTTTTTCCTTACAACAAGACAGCAGTTCCTGTCCTTCTATCTTTCTCTAACCGTTTATCACCTTGCACAAATCCCCATCTTTCAATATGACTTCCTACTCAGTTCAGGGATCATGTCTTGCAAGTTACATAGTGACCTCACTAGTGCTGGTGCCACATAAAAAGCACCAATACACTCTATAAAATGGTTGGCATTAGGAAGAAAATCCAGCCATAGAAACTATGTCAAAGCAGACAGTAGAGCTTGGTATAGTCTTCTGGCTTGCCAGCTCCTGTCAATGCTCCAACCCATGCCAGAGTGCAAAATGGACGTTAAATGATGATGACGATAGTGGTGATGATAATGATGATGTTTATGAGCAAACCTCTAACCATTCTAATATCAGTGTACTGTCTTTTCAAAATTCATTTTCATTTATTTGATTGCTTTTATTTGAAACACATTTAATTCAAAGTAGAATCAGAATGAAATATCAATGTCTAGATATTAGCCTGGCACAACTAGAATTACAAAATTCAATTTTCTTAAAATATGTATTACATTATTAAAAATTTATAGCAGCTATTTAAATCAAATTTCTCAAAAACTTATCTTTCACTTTAAATTAGATTAGTATATGTAAAAACATTGAATCACAAAAAGTTGTTTAGTCTAATTATTTGAAATAAAAATACCAAATAAAAAACAAAAGAGAATTTTATAAAATATCGTTAATGAAAGTTATTTTCTGGTTAAAAACATCTTAAAATGTATATAAAACATAATTATTTCTTTTAATTATTTATACTTCATTACTATTGAACATATTTAAGTTACATTACACATTAACACTATGAACACAATGTGAAGGCACATGATCTAGCTGTTACAGTGTTGGACTCAAGACTATTAGGCCAAAAGTCATAAGTTCAGATCTAGGACTGAGAAATACATTTTGTCCTTGAACATGGTACTTCATTTCAGATTTTTCTCCAGTACACATAGCTGAAAAGGAGTACCGTGAAGTGCTAAGGTACAAAACATAAAGGAATACAACACTAGTATTGAGACCAGTGTAAATGCAACACAAACACAAATGCACGATACAAACAAGGTAGGCTGCTGCACAGTTTCTACCCTCCAAATATGATCCCATAGTAAAAGGCACTTTCCTAAGGTTCTTTGAACCATACGGCTAGAAGCAAACTTCTTAATACATGTACCTATATATGTGTATGAGCATACACACACATGCCTACCCAATCATTTAACATTCTTGTTCCATGTTGAAATAGGTTGGATGGCTTGACAGGATACAACAGGTTCAAAGACTGCAATGTACCCCACTGTCTAGTCTGGCATGGTTTCTACGGCTAGATGCCTTTTCTAATGTCAGCCACTTTACAGTGTGTACTGGGTACTTCACTTGTGCTACAAACACGAGTGAGGTCACCATGGAGTTTGTAACATTATGAACTCCAAAAAGAAGGACTTTTGCTAGATGGGGAGTTAAAGTATGTGCAAAGGGGCCACAGTAGAACAGATTTGTTGCTGTAAATGAGCTAAATGATTACTCACATTTTTTAAAAGAGCCTGAGGGTAATGTAGTGAGTAAGGTAAAATCAAACGTCACCTCCTCGAGTCATACTGGCTCATAAGGGCAGGTTTTGAGGTTTCCATGGCATATAAATTCCCCACCAAGGTGGGACACCAGTCCGTTACAGGTTTGCTGATTTTTGCCAACTGAGTGAATTGGAGCAACACAAAATGAAGTGTTATGCTCAAAAACATAATGTGTCACCCAGTCCAGGAATTGTAACCACAGTCTTACGATCATGAGTCCAGCACCCTAACCAGTAAGCCATGCACTTCCACAATGTAGCAGGGACTAGGAAGAGATAAAAGTAGTAATGAGGTGTTTGGGTGCACCCTCAAGACATGAGGTGGGAAGAAGTAAGTGAGGTTAGTGGAACCAGGAATATCTGTGGGTAGATGTCGTAGCAATGTATAAAAAGCATTTTGTCTGATGAAGTAACAATTTTGCCAGCTTGCCCTTTCTACTATAGGCACAGGGCCTGAAATTTTCGTGAGAGGAGGTTAGTCAATAACAGCAACCCCAGTACTCAACTTGTATTTATTTCATCCTCCCCACCACCACTGCCACCACCACCACCACCACCACCAAAAAAAGTTTGGAAGGCAAAGTCGACCTCAGTGGAAACTGAACTCATAAAGTAAGTCCTGAAGAAACGCTAAGCATCTTGTCCAGTGTGGTAATGATCCTGACAGCTTGCCACGCTACTTAGTAATAATGATAAGAATAGCACTCAGAGAGTGCAAACCTCCACCAAGGCAACACCAACGTCCTCTCAACGATTAGCCAGAGATGATTTTTAAAATAAGAATATCTGAAATAAACTCGACTGGTCTCACAAATGAAAATACTAAAAATGAACCAGACCGTTCTCACAAATTAAGTAAAAAAACAGGAAAAATAGTCCAGAATCTTTGTCCGGTACCAGATTGATCCCAAAATCTAAACAGTTCATGCCAGTCACAGAGCCAAACATCCCTGAAAGTTTCATCTAAATCCATCCAGTGGTTCTTGAGATATCTTGTCCATGGACAGACAAACAAACAAACAAACAGCCACGACTGAAAACAATACCTCCACCTTTTCTAAAATTAATAAGAAGAAACCTCTGCCAAACATCCCTGAAAGTTTCATCTGAATCCATCCTTGTTCACGATCAATCAAACACTAAGGCGGAGGTAATAATAATAATAAAGTACAAACTAAAAGCCAACTACACTGAAATAAAAGCTTTAAAAATTAGAACGATCAATAAAGAATTCCAAAATATAATCATGGGGAAAATGGTGAGAAAAACCACTCCAGAGTCAATAGCTCACAAGGTTTGACAGTGGAGTAGGAGGCCAAAATGAATGCCAACAATGGCTCAAAAACCTCTGGTGCAGCAAACTACACAATCTGTACACTGAAACAACTTGCCATATTCTTTCTGATTGCACCAACGCATCCACATGAAAATGGATAAAATAGAATGACCTGATCACAGTCTCATGAGGTATGTGTGTCTGGACTGATAAGAAGATCAAAGCAAACCATCCAGGTATAAATTACAAGGATAGTAACAAAAATCTCTGAACTCTGATGATATCTGTATTCCTTCTCACTAAAGGAAAAATAGCTTTAAGGTAAAAATTATCAAAGAATTTCTCCTCTTAATAAACCTTTACCTTTTCCAGATTTACCTTTAATGATAGTAAGCATTTAATAAGACTTCAGTTGCATTAGCTAGAGGGCTAAGTGTTCAATCAAGCAGCTAATTATTATATATTACATTTTTCACACAAGTTAAAGAAATAAGTTTTAATCATCAAGGTAAAATACGGAAACCAATTTTGTACATGTTTAGAATTGAAATCATTGACAGTATAACAGTTCTTTTTTCTTTTCTTTTTGATTATGGTGGGGTGGTGGAATTTAATGCTTTTTTTTTTTTCGCTATAAAAGGAAGTCAATATAAAACAATTTAGCTCTGAAAAAAAATTAATTATCCAGCTAAATTTCCCAATATTATAAACAAGAATAAAAACAATACTTTCTAAATTGGGTGTTTAATATTCTGTGGAGAGAAAAGTCCTTATTCAGGAAAAGTAAAAAAAGAAATTTTCAATAAACAGTGACAGGAATTATTGGTATTGTTTAATTGAGACAGTATCCATTAGTAACTCCAAGTATATATTTTTTATTTTATACATATACATATACATACATATATATATATATATATATATATATATATATATATATATATAGCATGAAAAACGGACATTAAATGATGATGAGGATGATGATGATATTTGATTATTCATCTATATTCCTATTTATTTTTAGATGCAAGTCAAACAGCAATAGTTTTGAACTTGGCTAGATAACAGACAAACACATTTCTTTGATCTAATATATAGATTGAGGAAATAGCTCTGTATTATTTCAAACTTAGTAGTTTGACAGAGAATTAGGAACTGTTAGGAAATTATGGTGTTTCACTAGTGTGCATACGTGTGCAACTACAAATAGTTGGTAGTAGGATAGGACATAAGAAACACACATACGCACACGCACACATATACACGTGTGAGTGTGTGTGAGTGTCTGTGAAAGATGGTTTTTAAGAAATATTTCAGAACAAATTGGAACATTTGCTTTGAATTTAGCCAATAAGTTGAGGAAAAAACATTCATAATATATATTAATAATTATATTTCATAGATAAAAAGATTCAAGTTGAATGATTAGTGTGTAGTCGAGGGTTTTCTGGGGCTAAATCTAGGGGACTAATAAAACTATTTTTAGTTCAAATGTTTTTATATATTTTGTTGTTTAACTACCAGTTAGCGAACAATCAGCAGAGAAACCAAATTATCAGGTAAGATTAGTTGTGGGTGTTTTAAGTTAAAACAGTTCTATTTACAATTTAAGCAGAGCTATACATAATATAGAAATGTGTTATTGATCTTCCAATCGAGTTCAATTGTTATATATCATTGATGAATTTATAAAAAAATATAATCTATTTACTCTCATTAGTAGATACTTAAGAAATATACTTTACACACTGCAAATAAAAAATTCAAAGTAATTTTTTTGAAGTTCATTTAATGAAAACTTTGCTTTCCTTGTAAGCAATAATTCATTTGTATTCTTTTCGTTCTAGCACCATTTTCCTACTTGTTTGTTATTTATCAATTAACAAAGGCATATACAAGTGTGT
>NC_068990.1:72965608-72979297 GCF_001194135.2 Octopus bimaculoides
ACAACAACAATAACTAATGTATGCTTATATTTATTGTCCAAATATCGATTTCCATGCATAGTTAAATACTAAAGAGTAATAAACCTTGCTTGAGTAAGACTGAACTATGTAGTGAGCCACAAACTCAACATTATGTCATCATCACTATTTAACATTCATTGTCCATGCTAGCTTAGGTTGGACAGTGTGACCAGAATAGGCAAGCTGGTGGTGGTTGTACCAGACTCCAGTCTGATTTGGTATGATTTCTACGGCTGAATGCCCTTCCTAATGCCAACCTGAAAAATATGGAATGCTTCACGAATTTGTATGTTATCCTTGCACAGGTGCCATGCTAATTTTCTCTGTATCATTTCAATTTTAATAATATGGACTGCCAATATATATTGCTCTCCGCTAGCCCCCCCGACCTGAGTGATCCATCTACATGCCCTGTCTCACTGTATTATTGCTATCTGCTAACCCCTGACATGTGTGTTCCACCCACACTTAACAAGAAAATGTTTCACTAACCCTACCCTCACAACCCAACCTACACCTCCACATCTCTTCTCTGCCTCACATTTCCTCCTTCGTACATTGTGCCTAGCTCTCACTCTCCAATCCTGTCCTCACGGCCCTGTGCTTTTGTATCATTGCTATCCAGTAGCCCCTGCCCAGACTCTACACATACCCAGGTTTTCGTCACTCACTCTCCACTCCACACTCTTTAATCACACTTTCTTTGCAATATCCTGCCACTATATCATAGCATTCAAACCTCAAGGGTATGCGATGGCACTTGCCACCATCTTTATCCCCTTCTTCCTCTACTCAACCATCCCATTTATATTCTGATCCCTGTTCTTTGTGAGTATGCCTGGCATTTTGCCACCATCTCTATCCTGCTGTCTCTCTCTCTCTCTCTCTCTCTCTCTCTCTCTGCTTCTCCTGCACTTCCCTTGGGTTGGGTAACCAAGTATTTTCCTTTGTGGTAGCACACCTGTTTCTGTCTTCATTCCTGATCTCTCTCTTTTTCTCCGCCCAGGTAACCATGTACTTCCTCTACAGCCAGACACCTGTTTCTGTCTCTGTCTCACAATAACCTTTTATCATCCAACACAAGTTCACCTCCTCCAATGCCCACTCTCCTCTTGGAGTTTTTTTTTTTTTGTCTTGCAAGTGCTTGGTGATCCTGTCAGTGCAGGTGCGACTTAAAAGTACCCAGTCTACACTATAAAGTGGTTGGTGTTTGAAAGGGCATCCAGCTGTGAAAACCTTGCCAAAACTGACCTCACCTGTGCTTGTGCCTGGTAAAAAGCACCAAGTCCACTCTACTGAATGGTTGGTGTTAGGAAGGGCATCCAGCTATAAAAATCCTGCCAAAACAGTCACAGAAGTCTGGTTCGGGTATCTGCATGACCAGCTCTTGTTAAACCATCCCACCCATGCTAGCATGGAAGGTAGACGTTAAATGATGATGATGACGATGATATATAGATATATATATATAATAGTACTTATTCTTCATCCCCTCGTCTTCTGCTTCCCATACAATCTTGTAACAGCCCCACTCACTTTTACCTACCTAACGCCTTGAAGGGCAGTCTTGACACATCTATCTATTTCTTTACAGCTTCAACTGATCATTCTCTGTCTCTCCTACTAAATGTGAGCAACCATGCAGCTCTTTGACAAGAATCTGCTCTGCCTC
Organism: Octopus bimaculoides; assembly: GCF_001194135.2. NCBI lineage: Eukaryota > Metazoa > Mollusca > Cephalopoda > Octopoda > Octopodidae > Octopus > Octopus bimaculoides. The sequence continues at coordinate 72,967,302 of NC_068990.1, forward strand.
CTACATTTCTCTCATACTCTAAGACCAGATCCCTGATCATAAAACTGATCACATTCTCCCACAGGGTTTGTAGTCTTGCAAGCTGCATGGTGACTTTAATAGTGCTGGGGACACAAAAAATGGGCACCCAGTAAATGCTGTAAGGTAGCTGGCATTAAGAAGGGAATCTAGCCATAGAAACCATGCCAAAGCTGACCTGGGAGCATGATGCAGTCCTTGAACCTGTTGGATGCACCAACCCATGCCAGAATGGAATATGGATGATGAATGGTGATGATGATGATTCAGTATGCAACTGACATCTATTCTGAAAAACAAAGAAAATCTAATGCTCGATTTTTAGATATAAAAACAAAAGTACTAAATACGAAAAAAAATGTTACCTTATTTACAAGGAAGCATAGAAATTAAACTGTCCTTCAGTATTTCTAGTACTGCTATCTTGTTTCTGAGTTGATATTCATCTATTGTGCCAATTTTATTTACAGTTTCTACAGATAAACAATAATCCTTGTAGGAACTTATGTTATTTCAGGTCATATTTTACAGAGAGGCATTGCAAGTTGCATCATACTTTTCAATTTTGCTTTGATATCATTCATACTACTGAATAAGCTTGCTATCTCGGTGTTTGATTTAGATGAGATTAGGAGTTAAGAGATTAAGAGCAAATATTGCAACATCACCGAAGGAATTCCTCCAGTAACATCTTCATAGTAAAAATGTTTTTTTCACATATTTTTCAGTCTTAGAAGTGCTGGCATATTTAAGCAAAGAGATTATTATTATTATTATTATTATTATTATATTGTAAATTCAACAGTTGTTAAATCATTCTCATGTAAAGACATTGATTCCAAACGAGGAATAATTGGTTCTTTTACATGTTTCAAAACATTATCTACAAAAAAAAAAACAAAAAAAAACGTGTCCTCTTCAAAATGCTAAAATTTTCTCGTAATCATTGCTTGAGGTATTGGTAAAAGTAAAGATAATTTTGAGATTTTTTCCTAGTAATAATTTCCATTTATGAGCTGTTATCTTGCTATTATTTTTCATTCAAAACCATGGTGGCAAGCTGGCAGAGTGGTTAGGATGCCAAGCAAAATTGTTAGTGGCATTTCATCTATCTTTATGCTCTAAGTTCAAATTCTGTTGAGGTCAGCTTTTCTTTTCATCCTTTAGGAGGTTGATAAAATAAATACCAGTTGAGGATTGGGGGGTCAAAGTAATCAAAAATTGCTGGCCTTGTGCCAAAATTTGAAACTATTATTTCTCATTCAAAGCCAAGATTAAAGTTAGGATCCAAAAGTCACAATACTAAAATTAGGATCAAAAGGATATATCATTATATTCTGCCTGTTAGCAGTACCAAGATATTTGCATATTTGCAATAGATTTGAACAGATAGCAAAGATCTGTAAATATGTTTTACCTCTACATATGATTTAAAAAGATATTTTTTTTTAAAAACATGCTTTAAAGTAGGATATAAAAATACCAAAAATGAAAACTTAAAGATATTCTTGTAATCCCAATCCATTTGATACAACAGCTAAGCAGTGCTCATAGTTTTAAAATGAGCATGATTAAAAATTCTATCCACACAGGTTCAACTGCTAACCAACAAGCTCTACAAAAGTTCAAAATCTTCAATAGTTCTTTGTTATTAACCCTATTGTTGCCATATTTCTACTGAAATACACTTTGAAAATAATGAAGAATTTAGTAAAATAACTCATTATTAAGCTGATGGTTGAACCATAAATTAACATAAAATTTTGATAGGTTTTAATTTCAATCATTTTAAAACAAAAATTTTTTTTATCATAGAACCAGGGGCAGTTCCAGATGAGTTGGTACTGAAAGAGTTAATGGTATGATACAAATGGTTGTTTGGTTGAGATGTGGGAGAAACCACTGCATCCCAAACTTTTATGTTCCTTGGAAACATACAACGCATTTATAAGATACCACCAATTGGCAAATAACACACACACACACACAAACACACACACACACACATCTAAACAGAATTAATGCTGGAACTTCTTGTAATTTCTAATACAAAAGAGTCTTAACTCCTACTGTGACACTAGTATTTGTCAGTTCTAGTAGGCAATGGAATTTTTAAAGTTTAATTTTCCTATTTCCCATTTTTCTCAAGAGTACACTAGATTCTAGTATTGTAAATGCTAAATTGGCAACACTGATGTGAAACCCTACAGTAGGAGTAAAAGTTGTTTGCTACAAATTTAACAAAGTGCAGTTATTAAATTGATAGAGATGTTTTATATATTATAGCAGATAATATAAAGTTTGGCTTCTACTGTACATTATATTCCAACTCAGCTTAAATTAACATGATTGAAAACAATTCCTACTCATCTGAAATAGTATGCCATCCAATCTAGTATCAGTCTAAGTTTGATAGCTGGATATTGTCCAGGAAGGCACCCCCACACATGCACATACTCTTACTCTCTTTCTCTCTCTCTCTCTCTCTCTCTCTCTCTCTCTCATTAAAAAGATTCTATGAATACATTCATTACTGATTTGAAAGAAATCTGTATTTTGATTCTCAGTAAGTCTTAAATTCAGCATCACACTGGAATTGCCCAGTTTAGATTGAAAACATAGTATCATCATCACGATCATCACGATCATCATGATCATCATTTAACATGTTTTCCATGCTGGCATGAGTTGAACGGTTTGACAGGAGCTGGCAAGCCAGAGAGAATGCACCAGACTCCAACTGTCTGTTTTGGTTCAGTTTGTACAAGTGGATGCCCTTCCCAACACCAACCACTTTACAGAGTGTACTGGGTGCTTTTTACATAGCACCAACACAGGTATTTTTCACATGGCACCAGCACAAGAGGTTTTTACAAGGCACCAGCATATATAGCCTAACTGAAACTTCATAATTTATATTATCAATGATATATGAAAGATTCAGTTAAGTTGTATAGGTGAATCTTAATTATTAATGCTATGAATGCAATAGAACAAACATTTTACTTAAAGGGTATGCTTCGTAGTATAGTCTCTTTTAGTGTCTAAATTAAAAGGGCTATACATCAAACTGTTCTCAACTTATTCTAATAGCCCTGATTAAAAATAACAAGTGAGAGAGAGAGAGAGACAGAGAGAGAGAAAGAGACAGAGAGTGAAATTTTAATTTATAACTGTTGTTGTGATTCTTTGGCCACAAGTAAGCTCTCATCACACAGACCTAAGATAAGAAATGTTCCAGTCATTATTCCATAATTTTGTTCTTCACATGAACAAAATGCCTTATGTTAAGTAAGAAAGTAAGTCGAATGACTTGATACAGGGTCCCTCATTGTCTCATAGGAGTCTCTACTTTGATGATTTAGAGGTTGTTATTTAGCCCCAAACTATGGTCAAAAGAATTCCAGCTGAAACCATAAAGCTGTTTTCAGAGTACATTATCTAATATTTCAAAGGTGTACCTGTCAGGTAAGTGGTCTGATCTGAGACTTTGTGTCAAAACTAAAACAACTGCAGCATTCAAATCAGCCATTCAAAAATACACAAAGATTTAATTTCACTTAAATGTTATTTGGTGCTAAAATTTTCATTGCATCAACCACGACCTGGTAACTGACATGATTTTATTGCATTTCTAAAATGGTCTCTGTTTTTAAAACAGCAAGGGAAGGTGAGGTGATATGAGTGAGATTTAGCTGCTATTTCTAGCACCTTGCGTGACCATGCAGAAGCTCCCTCACAGTTTGATGATCTGAGTCATACTTGGCTGATGGAATACAACTGTTTGGAAAAGTAATTTCATGAATGGGGGATCTAGATACACATGAGTGACAGATATTATCACACATAAAATCAATTACCTCTCCATGAAAACAATAAACAGAATTTTCTAAGGAAGAATAAATTAAGTGGAAACATTTAACTTGTTCCAGAGAGGAGGGGGATCAGTTTAAATGAATGGAATTAGAGAGAACTTATGAAAATCTAAGAACTTTTACACACAACCTCAAATAATAAGCTCAGTAGTAATGCATTTATATTTTGCTTGTTTATTTTGTGTACGTATGTAGGTGCATGCAAGAGTGAATGACAATATGTGAATAAAAATGAATGTGTAAGACAGCGTTAACATGAATGAGAACACAAATCTGCAGATTTGGGTGGGTATGTGTTAAGGTTTGTAGGAGAGAAAGTGTGTGTGTGTGTGTGTGTGTGTAAGTGTACATATGTGCCCATGTTCTCTTGTCATGGCAACCTGTGACTATTTGTGACTAATTGTTTAGAATTGTAGAAATGAATATTTCTCTTCATTTTATAATACAAGGGCAATATTTTTGACATTAAGAAAAGTTTTATCGAAATACAATTAAGATACTTCTATTTATTTCTTCTTATAATTTACTATTTATATGTGAAGAATAGTTTCATAACAACATTCATGGCTGGTAGTTTTTATAAAACAATCTATAAAAATTTATACCAATGACGAAAAGTGATTTTTAAAACTCGATAACAAAATATATCCGTACAATACAGAAAATTATTTCAATCAGAATGATTAACATTGTTTAAGTACAAGCTATTTCCCAGAGTTATTTTCAGCACTTACGCAGGCATGCGCACATGCAAAGGAAAGGAAAAATCTTTCAGAATTAGCTTATAATGTAAAAATAAATGAGCTTAGATAGGATTTATCTCGGAGAAATTAATAAATGGACATTTTAAAAATAAATGCAACTTTACAGTTGTCTTTAATGAGTAATTATCAGGCTGAAATATTTGAATAGAAATTTTAATGAGTAATGTGTAGATGATATTATACTACTTTCAATTAACTGGCAATATTTTTTTTATTTTTCATACATTCTTCTCTCTTCTCACAGTTGCAAACATATATGGATAGATGCAGAAATATATAATCAGAGGAATTTCCATAAAATAATGAATGTGATGATTGCTTTAAGCCTGATAACTGAACAGAAAAGAAAGTGAAAGAAATATAAAACAGGTTAAAAATCAACATAAGGACTGATGAATTCATATAGATTTGCGTGCTAGCATTTCAGATATTGTTAAAATAGAGTGGAATCAAGTTATTAGCTTTCAATCTGGCCATTAGAAATGAATAGAGAGAAAATGCACACATGTGTTTGTGTGAGTATGTATACACACACACACACATGCATACATGCAACTCAACCTTCTCTCCACTTATCCCCCCCCCCCATTCACAGAATCATGCTGCCTGCATAACTAGGTATGGTGGTAGATTTTGCCTAAGCACTGTACTATGGTACCATATGTAAACATACACATACATATGCACATATACACACACACATATATATACAAATATGCATATACATATATACACACATATATATACATATACATATATGCACATATACACATATATACACACACACACACATACACACACACACACACATATATATATATATATAGACAAGGCTTTGTTTGAGAAAATTGTAAGTAAAGCACAATGAAAAAGTTGATAAACAGTGAGTTAACTCTAGTAATCTTACACATATTGCTAGTAAAAACAAAAGCAATACAAAAATGTATATATCGTTTAAAAGATTAATTATCAAAATAAGTTATTAAAAAACGATTTTCATTGAAATAAAAATATTCTAGAGCCACACACATACACAGATATTAGCTAGCAGATATAATGAACATCATGTATGAACTATTCTGTTAAGAGGTTTCTTGCTGTGATTATATACTAATGAGAGATGAAGCAAGTAATAATTGTACACGATGAAAGTAATATAAGTTTTTCAAGTATCCGTTTGTGACAATGATACCAGCTCAATACTTTGATTTACTGATCATAAGAAATTCATCTTTGAAGTTAACCATAACCCTTTATTATAAAAATTCTTTTATCTGAACACAATACCTTTACTTACTCATTATCTATATGAAGTTCACTGCTAATAGGAAATGGGCATGCAGAATCAGTGATATATGGAAGTGGGGTAACAAGAGTATTCAAAAGGATACATGTTGAAATAAATTTGATCACAATGTACAAACAGAAAAAGAAAAAAAGTGATTTGATAAGATTAATTTGTCTAAGTGAAGAAGTGAATTAAAATGCTCTTCTGAAACAGCTTTCCATCATGGAATGGTTGATAAGAATTAGAGCTGCTTAGTTAAAAAAAACTCTCCTTCAGTTCATCATCAATTGTAAAATGTAATCTTGTATGTCAATATCTGGCTCAGCAAGTCTGCAAAACAGAATATTCCAATGTGTTCCTCTCAGTACCATCTCAACAAAAAGCCAAAGACACTAAAACCTAACTACTACAGTGGCATTGAGAAGTCACAGCCTTGGTACCATGAATATGTGATTTGAATGTTGAAAGAAAGAATCACAAGACAGATTCTTCAAGCTGAGCTAACCAACAGGAGGTCTGAGAGCAGACTAAGAATGAGATGGTTCGATAATATCCATAGTCTCAGTTGTTCATGCTTAAGAATCCAGTCAGAAAATCGAATCTTGGTTGCTTTTGATAGGACCCTATGGAGGTGGTGCCTGAGCACTGTGCCTACACAATCCTTCCAGGAATAGGGTATAGAAGATGGATGGATAGATAAATGCCAATGCACAATAAGCATGTTATTCGTTACCCAGGTCAACCCTCTGGCTGCCTTCGGTGAACTCCATGCTGCTCGTTAGAAATAAATACCAGAGCACATTTTAACAAGTGCTCTACTACTTTTGCCATGAGGGTAAAGAAACCATGTGATTATACAAAGAGAGTTTCTCTCTGAGGCACAAGTTTGGGCAAGGTTGTTTTTATGGAAGACCAGCAGTCACCCATGCATATCAGCCTCCCCTCTCCACATCACCAATGGTGTCCAAGGGAAAGCCAAAGGCCAATACAGCTTTGAACCAGCTGAGTGAACTGGTGCATGAAATAAAGTGTTTTGCTCAAGAACACAACACACAGCCTGATCTAGGAATTGAACTCACAACCTCATGACTGTGAGCCTACCGCTCTAACCACTGAGCCATGCGTCTTTTGCCACTATTACCTTTAATAATATTCAATTTCAACATGGCAACATCGGCATGTGATCTCAATATTTAGGAGTAGGGTATTAACCCTTTAGCATTTAAACTGGCCATATCCAACCCAAATATTCTATTTGTTTATGTTCACACTAGCCAGATTCAGTCTCTCACACCTACCCTTTCATATCATTCTGAAAATAAGCAATCACATCATCAAAATTTCAAAACCATAAGATAATATATGGTTAATTCAAAACAATGTAAACAAAAAAGCATTACATTTGATAGTGTAATCTGAATGCTAAAGGGTTAAACTGTAACTGACACCAGTACTTGGCCAGTACTTGTTTAATTGACTCTAGAAGACTGAAAGCCAAAAGTCAACTCTGGTAGGATTAGAACTCAGAATGGAAAACATTGTAATTACCAGAAGGTATTTAGTCTGACATGCCATCATTTCTTCTGGTTTCTAACAGAATACAAGAAGGGGAGGGGAAATTAGACATTTAAGTCTCCTAAGTTTTATTATTGTAATAATAGAAAATAGCATTAATGGGATTTTAATTAATGAAGGTTACTTGCCATTTAAGGATTTTTTGAAACCCAATGATCTACCAACTTAGCTAGGCAGAATCACGAGATTGCCAGACAAAACACCCTCACTAAACAAAATGGGTTCAAATCCTGCTGAGGTTAACTTTGTTGTTCATCCTTCTGGGATTATTAAAATATTAGCTTTCAAATAAGCAATTGTTTCCTCTCTCAAAAATCTACTTTGCAAGAAATGTTTTAAGGGAATTTTGTTTTTAAAATTATTTGACAATTTTTCCAGGCTTTCATGGATGGGATAGGATAACTTTTGATAGAGTAATTACTTTTAGAGTTAAAATCCTCTCCTACAACTAATCAACCATGAAATAAATAAGGAACCTTTGCTTTTTTTGTTTGTTTTTTCTTCCCCTTTCTCTTATTTATTCAGGCAAATGGTGTTCCTCAAAACCTCATTACAATGAATGTGGTATTGTTTGGACTTAAGATTACATGCTCAGTAGACTAGGATGTAAACATCAGGATTATTATGTTCCTTCTGTATACCAATAACAATGATAAAAGAAACTGAAGAATTCTTCCTCTTTACAAATTTAAATGTAGAATATCAGATATAAATGTGTGTGCATGTACATGTAATGTGTGTGTGTTTTGTGGGTTAGCTTGCTTACCAACCACATGATTCCGGATTCAGTCCCACTGTATGGTACCTTGGGCAAGTATCTTCTACTATAGCCTCGGGCTGACCAAAGCCTTGTGAGTGGATTTGGTAGATGGAAACTGAAAGAAGCCTGTCGTATATATATATATATATATATATATATATATATATATATATATATATATATATGTATATGCATATATGTATTTATGTATCTGTGTTTGTCCCCCCACCACCACCACCATCGCTTGACAACCAATGTTGGTGTGTTTACATCTCTGTAACTTAGCGGTTCGGCAAAAGAGACCAATAGAATAAGTACTAGGCTTACAAAGAATAAGTCCTTGGGTTGATTTCTTCGACTAAAGGCGGTGCTCCAGCATGGCTGCAGTCAAATGACTGAAACAAATAAAAGAATATACACACGCACATACATATATATGGAATGTATTCGCGCTATTCATTAAATTGCATAGTATCGATTGAGTATGCATGCCAAAGAAAAAGAAAATAATTTTAGGAAACATATTACAATGTAATTAAATCTCTAATTGGCAGGATTCTGATCAATGAAATTAAATTTCAGCAGTAAACGTATACAAAATAACATTCTGAATTCAGTGTAGATGATTTCAAAATACCATCACTCTTTATCAATATTTGCCAGTAAGAAGAAATATTTAATTAGCATATTAATATTTAAACATATGGCAGCCATTACAGAAGCGCTTAAAGATATGAAACTAAGATTGTGCCTGTCTATTTTCATCTGAATTTGTGTGGGGCTAGAACAATAAACTGTAAAAGAAAGGAAAAAAATTGTTTTGTTGTTTTTTTTAACAATCCAAAATTCAGTTTTCTTTCGCAGTATGTGAGTGGCATGGGGCTTCCTTTTTAATTATTTTTACAAAAACATACTAATGGAGAAAGTTTTTTTTTTTTTTGCTAATGTGTATTTATTCGTGTGTGGCCATACTCAGGATGGCATAACTAAAGTCACTTATGTCTAGTTATTGTCCAAGCTAACTGATGCATAACAAACAGTTTAAAATCACTATAATAATGTTTCTTTTTTTTTTCTATGATAGTGATAACATATTAAATGTTCATTATATTTCATTAGTACACCCATGTCAGGGGTTGTATTGAATAAACTTGTTTACAATTTTACTAACACAGCAAAGAGACTCAAAACTAAAAGATAACACTGAAACGGAAACAAGCAAACTGATGAAATGTACTTCATTACTATTTAAGTGCTGTTGTGTATCTTAGATTATATAAATACACTGCTACAAAAAAAAAACATAAATTTCATAAAATTTTATTTGGTTCAATAACTAGCTATAATAGGTAATAACACAAAAATGCTCCAGCAATATATCTTTTAATATGTATGCAATATATATATATATATATATATATATATATATATTCTCTGAGTGGTTGGCGTTAGGAAGGGCATCCAGCTGTAGAAACTCTGCCAAATCAGATTGGAGCCTGGTGTTGCCATCCGGTTTCACCAGTCCTCAGTCAAATCGTCCAACCCATGCTAGCATGGAAAGCGGACGTTAAACGATGATGATGATATATATATATATAATGTTAAAATTGCCACAATTGATGAAAACTAGTCCGAGAGAACACTTCACTTCAGCTACATAATTTCAACTTCACTCTGAATAAGTAAAGTATTTCAGGAACAGAAGCATTTTTTTCATTCAGTTTACGTTCAACATTTCAATAATGACAGTATTTATAAATTATCCTTAGTCATTATTATAAATTAAATCTTCAAATCAAATAAATTGAAATAGTACTTTGTGTAATGAAAGTATTTGTATTCTAATAAAAGTATTTTAAGAACGGCAGATATTTCATTAATGATCATATTCAGATAAGAATATTTACACATTTTGATTATGAAAGTAATACATTCCGGCTTTCCATACTAAAATTTGACAACAATAATACCATTGGACAAATGTTTGCAAAATGTGTTGTTAAGGCACTGTTTTACACCTCTTAGTTAGTTAGTTAGTTAATTAGTTATTAGTTAGTCAGTCAGTTAGTTCTCTACATGCCATGGGGCATAGAAGGCTGCAACTCAATCTCTCCAACCATCTTTGCTTTCTGTCACTGTTCTGGTTTCATTCGAGCTTCTCCACCTTTCTCGTCTCCTTTCTTTGTCAATGGTCCTTCGCCATATGGTTTTAAGGTGTCCTGCTACAGCTCTTTGCTCCTTAGGTTTCCATTTTGGTGCTATCATACAATTGCTTTCTCGATCTTGTCTAAGGATATGTCTGATCCAGACCCAATGTCTGCTTTTCTTATTTTCTCACCGATTCTGTTGATGCCCATTGCCAGGTGGTGGTGTTAAATCAGGCAGCACGTTAAGTCTACTACCCAACTGAGCTTTTGATCTATCCACTGCTAATAAAATAAGAATGAGTATCATACAGATTGAACAGATATACAAAAAAGGAAACAGTAGTGTTGAACTTGACTGAAAGTAAGCAGTACTACTGGTTTCAAATTTTAGCACAAGGTCAGCAATTTCAGGGGAGCAGTTAAATCAATTATATCAACCCCAATGCTCAACTGGAACTTATTTTATCAACCTTGAAAGGATGAAAGGCAAAGCTGACCTCAGCAGAATTTGAACTCAGAACATAAAGACAGATAAAATGCCACTAAGCATTTTGCCTGGCATGCTAACAATTCTGCCAACCTCACTGCCTTAACACAAGCAGCAGTATCAGTGATACACTGTTTTTAGTTTGAATTAAGAGAACAGTCAACTCAATTTTCATTCTGTAGTTCAATCATGTAAATCTTTCAGTAAGTTTTTATTCCTCTCTTTCCTTCACTTACATAGTATAATATTTATGTTTCTGTGCTTTCACTAAAAGTGTATTAGAAACATTTAAGAGAGTGACTTTCATTCTTATAACTGCATCAAAGTATAATTTATTTTACAATATTTGATATACATATAGGAATAAATATATTAGTAGGTGTTAGGTTTAAAGTGGAACAAAATGCCACCACACTTTATAACTACAACAAAAAGAGAAAACAAAACAATTAGATTTCAAAATATTTTGTTAAAAGCTATACACCTTACCTAATGAAAATATATTAGTTTGACTAGAAAAATATAAGTGATTTCGTGTTTAACTTTTTATTGCTTAACACAAAAACAACTAATGATTGATCATTTGAAAATATATTTGTCTCAAAAAAAAAGAAAAACGAAAGAGAAAAGAAAATTTGATTTCCACCAATAATAATAATTCTATGAAAAATGAACAACCTTATTCTTAATTTCACAAATATAAGTTAAATGAAATAAATTGATTTGGAAATGAAACAATAATTGCCCTGCCAACAAAATATATCAAGTTAAATAATGCAGTTTACAAAATTAAATTACAAATATTCTCAGGACAGGAAACAAATAACGATGTATACAAATGCTTACAAATAAACAAACAAAAAATAAATAAATTAACTTCAGCAGTAAAACTGCAAAAATATCTTAATTACAGAACACTCCATTAACAACGTTTATATAAAAACAATTCCAGAAAATTCCAAATATCGCTGACATATGACTGCAAATTCTAGTTCAGACTTTCTATTATTTACACTAGAGTTTTAAAATCAATTCTTAAAAACACTGTCATATATATACACATATATATATATATATATATA
>NC_068990.1:72979699-72990748 GCF_001194135.2 Octopus bimaculoides
GCTCCAGGTTCAGTCCCACTGTGTGACACTTTGGGCAAGTGTCTTCTACTATAGCCATGGGCCAACCAAAGCTTTGTGAGTGGATTTGATAGACGGAAACTGAAAGAAGGATATAGGGGAAGTGGGAGTGGTTTTGTTTATGTTCCTGTTCCTTTTTTGACATTCTGTACCCAGATATGCATCTATATATACATGTAGATGTAGGTATGTACATATATGTATGTGTACATGCATATGCTCATATATCATTTGTATTATTATATACATATACATAAATATATATATATATATGTATATATTTATGTATCTTTGAGTCTGTGATTGTCCCCCCCCCCTCCCACCATTGATTGACAACCAATGTTGGTGTGTTTACATCCCCATAACGTAGCAGTTTAACAAAAGAGACTGATAGAATAAGTACCAGACTTAGAAAGAAAAAGTCCTGGGGTTGATATCTTCAACTAAAAGGTGGTGCTCCTGCATGGCCACACCCAAATGAATGAAAGAATAAAAGAATATACAGAATGACCTCCCAAAAGTGTGTGTGTGTGTGTGTGTGTGTGTGCGTGTGTGTATGTGTGTGTGTGTGTGTGTACGTGTGTGTGTGCGTGTGTGTGTGTTTATGTTACTCAGAACAGTGGTTTGGCAAACAGAGATCAATAAAATAAGTACCAGACTGAAACAGTTGGGCTGATAATGATCAACTAAAATCATTAAAAGTGGTGCCCCAGTATGGCCACAGTATAATGACTGAAACTAGTTGAGGAATAAATATATTAGCTGGAATAAATTTCAGACTTAATATTAGTAAGTATAAAGGCCATTAGATTAATATGCCTGATGATGTCAACAACACAAGATAAAATACACTAGTTTTCGTAGTTTGGTAAACAGTTTTCAGATGTAGATCAAAGCTGCTGATTAAATAAAAAGGTAATATTCAAATAGAACTATGAAGCCTTTCGATTACATCAAAATACGAAAGCAATTAAAATTATGAAAAAGACAATTTCAATTGACATATAAACTTCAAAACCTTAATAAATTTGCAGATATTTCATGTTAAGCCTAACTACAAAGATTTTAATTTCAGTACATTAACTTCCAACTATTAAAATGTTTCCCTTTTAGCTACAATGTAACCAATTAGAGAAGTTATATGTACAAAAATAAGGTGAGTGGGGTAATGTGATGATAAACTTGAAAATGTGTAAAAATTATTAAAAAAAAAAAAATTAAATAAATTATCAAATATATATAGGGTTTTCCACACGTAGACAACAAATATGTTGAGCATTTTTATTTCATCTATTTACTAATTTATAATGTGTGAAATTATGAGGGGAAAATGGGTAATATAGAAGGCTTTATTTGTCAATTTAAAAAACAAAACACACATCAAGAATGATTTTGTTCATTAAATTTCATAAATCTTGAAACTTATTCATGAACTGAAAAACCACAGGCTGAATCATTACTGGATAAAAATGCAACACTTGACATTATGGTGTTTTAAATCATCTCCCTCTCTTTCTCATTTCTGTTCATCATTTATTTCTCTTTCCCTCACATCTTTTATCAGCTTCCATTTCTCTCCTTTTTTTACTTCACCCCTTTACATTTCCCTTTTTCCCCCTCAACTCAGTCATTTCCCAGCCTCCCTCATTCCTCTCTCTCACTTCACTTCATCTCTCACTCTATTCCACTATGGTTATTAAAAAGCCATAATAAACTGACCTTTTTTTTATGCAAAAACGCACAAAATATAAAAGATCACAACATTTAGAAAATAATGCTTTCAAACTGAAGATCCTTACAGAATGAGTATAGCAACATTACCTACTCTCACTCAAAATTAAAACAAAGTTCAAATACAGCTCAAATATTTTTTCCAGCTGTTATTTCTAATTAAGATCTCCAGCTTTAGTGAATTTTTTTGACCACCATTGAAATAAGGCTAACAAATAGAACAAGTAATAATGATGCTATAACATAGATATACTTACTGAGTGTATCCCTTTTAAGAAAAGGCACACAATTTCCCATGTGTCATAAGGGGCATCTAAAAGTGTTGGCAACAGGACAGGTACCTGGCTGTAAAACACTACCTCTGAAAAACCATCTAACTAATGCCAGCATGGGAAACTGGAAGTAAAACACTGATGGTGATGAATGATATCACAAATAGGAGCGATAAAGTAACTTGGAAAACCATATAACAAATCTAAAAACCAATTGTAATACATCTAATAAAAGCAAAAAAGAAAAATGTAATTTCAAAAATTGTTAGGTTGCAATATTCTAAGACTTAATTCTTCAATTCCATGTTATGATGGGTTGAAAATAGTTTGCAAAAGTAATCTAACTGCAGTTTAATTGTATTGGCACATTAGAAATGCTTAAAGTTAACTGATTCTACATTATCGTATCTACATGAAGGGGTGTGGTTCAGTGGTTAGGGTATTTGGTTCATGACCATAAGAGTGTAAGTTCAATTCCTGGCAGCATATTGCTTCCTGCAGCGAGACTTTATTTCAACTTGTTCCAGTTCACTCAGTTGGCAAATATGAGCAGTATCTGTATTCCAATAGGCCAGCCTTGACACATTCTGTCATGCTGAATCTCCATGAGAACTACACCTAGGGTACGCATGTCTGTGGACTGCTCAGCCATTTGCACGTTAATTTCAACATTGATAAAGAAAGCCATAAGAACTGATCAAATTGGTCTGTAAACAACATAGACTGTTCTGTCCAACAAGAAACACAATAAAATGTTTATGGGCACAGTGTATATAACTCAGTAGAGGAATGTGCACCTCTTTAACACAGACCAAAAGTCAGTAATTTCAGACTAAGCGATATGCAGGTTGGCAGAAATTACAATTAGAAAAGATTTGTATAAGCAGACAAATGCCTTTGTGGTGGCCTTTTTATCACAACATTAACTAGTGCTTATTTAGACAAAGACAGTAAAATCCTGTACAGTAGAGCAAGTGGAAAAAAACAACTAATGAATAACCAAATAAAATATTGCTTCACCTAGACTGAAATGTTCACTTCTCACCAGTTAACTTTCAAGACAAGATCCTCTCCAGTCAGCTTCATACTTATTTTCCAATAATTTTTTTTAGCTGATCTTGTTGTAGTTATTTTTTTTCTTGCATTTAAATTTTAAACATTCCCTAGAGGGAGTCTTTTGTGTACTAATTCGATAGATAATCTTTGTTAATCAAAGTTTTTCAATTCACTTCCATTGAACATGTGAGACCCTACATATGTGTATTTAGTATGTAGAATATCCTCCCAAGGTAATTTTCCTCAGCCATATTGTTGATATTCATAATCAGTGTCACTAGTTCCCTACACACACACACACACACACACACACACATACACTGGTCACTTCCAAAGATGCCAGTTGAATAGTTTATTCTTTGCCAAGAAATTGAAATATGTCCATTGTTTTCACAAGTTGGTTTTGGTTTTTTCAACTTAAGAACCATTCCTATCCGCATCCCTTTTTCCTAAAAGATTCCATTAGATAATCTTACTTGAGTTAACTACCATGCATATTTTAAGATTTTAAACACCTTTCATATCAAAAATTTTCAGCTCACTGTATTATGTATATGAGATCCTACGATATGCATATCAAGTATGCTAGATGCTTCCTTGAGGTACTTTCCCCACTCAACCATATTGTTGATTAACTAATAAGAAAAGTCAAATATAACTTTAGAGATAAGGAATAAATTGGGAAAAAGTAAAATACAAATGGAGACTATACACAAGGCTAGACATAAAACTAGATATGTGTTTTAGCTAAGTAAGAGGGAAGAGGATGGGAGACTCATTAATACTCTTTGTCAATACAATTGTAGTGAAACCAACTTCATTTATGATATATTGAATACATTAAACTGATATAGGCTCAGTGCGTTAATCCATAATGATTGGCTGCTTTACCTATCATGTGAGTTTTGAACATTGGTTGAGTCCTGAGTTCTGATTGGTTGAGTACTGCAAGGGATTTGGATTAAAGATCCAATCACATTGCACGTAATACATTCTCGAACAACTAATCAGTATGAGCTCTGGAACCTCCCCTTTTTCTATAAATTTGTGTAACAAATTATTGAGTCCAGAGGAGTGAGTGATTTTCATGAAGGTGAGTCATGTTGTTTTCTTGCTGTTATTCACCAGAGCAAAATTAATATAACAGAGCACATGTAACCAACAATGACCTGAGTTGAATTATTGAAACAATGCATGAACTATACAACCACCAGAATTCATAATATTTTTACTTGGTCCACTGCACTACTTAATGGAGGAATAAAGTCTCACCATTATTTTTAAAGTTTGTTTCTTGTATTATTTCCACGAGTGAACACACAACATATATAACTTCCTTTTGTCCAATGATTTTTTTGTCCAACGACTTTTTGTCCAATTTTAAATAAACTCTTTAGAAAACAAAGCGAACATCAAAATCAAATAATCATTGAGAATATTATAGACAGGATTTGTCGTTGGACAAAAAAATCATCGAACAAAAAGATATCAGACCAAAAAACATGGACGTAAAAACATTTCATGAAGTGATGTTGGACGAAAAGACATAGCACCATTATACAATGGTATGCAAGATTCTGAAGTAAAAACCAAGGGGTACTTTACACCACCCGTTATACAATCATCATTGTAGTTTAATGTCCACTTTACCAATGCACACATGGAATTTGTTGAAGCAGATTTTCTATGGCTGGATACCATTCCTATCACGAGCTCTCACCTGTTTCCAAGTAAGGTAATATTCCTCTGTGACCAGACATGTTTACACAGAAGAGTGGAAATGAAGGCCACTACTTGTATAACAGTGTGACATGTTTACAGCCATCAAGAAATTTCAAGGAATGAAATAGTAACAACATACACATAAGCATGCAACACATACACATACATGCATATACATATATATAAATCATCATCATCATCTTTATCATTTAACGTCCGTGTTCCATGATAGCATGGGTAGAATGGTACAAGAGCCAGCCAGGTCGAAGTCTGCACCAGACTTCTGTGACTGTTTTTGTAGGAATTTTACAGCTGGATGCCCTTCCCAACACCAACCACTCTGCAGAGTGAACTTAGTGCTTTTTATGTGGCAATACGCATGCATGCATGCATGCATGCATACATACATACATACATACATACATACATACATACACTGAGCTTCTTTCAGCTTTCATCTACTAAATCCACTCACAAGGCAGTAGACGCTTGCCCAATGCGCCATGCAGTGGAACTGAACCCAAAACCATGTGGTTGGCAAGCAAACTTCTTACCACACAGCCACGGTTGTGACTATTAATGATTGAAATGCAGTAAGTTGAGATAAATTTAGATAAGGTAGTGAAAAAAAGTGTGTCCAGAATAATGTAGGTAAACTTTCTTTCATTATAAGTGAAAGGAAATTACAGATATCTCAGAGATCTCAAGTTAATAAGTCAACTTACAAAAATAGTAGAACAAGCAAGCTATTGGTAATGAATGTGCTACAGTTACTTTACAATAAGCAGCAACACTATACATTTACCAACTGAAGTGTGAAATCACAATCTGCAGTCAATATACATTAAATTAAAATAAATCTGAATTTAATGTAGATTGTGTATAAAGATACTCCCATACAAAAAGCATGACACTGGAAAACAACAATAAACTTGGAAAATAAGTCATAAAACATTTGAAACATTAATATAAATGAAAAACTTGGTCAGCAAACGTAAGAATTACATAGTACTATAGTCAAATCCAGAATCTAAAAGTTTATAAAACCTGAAAATTATTAGACAGACAGTCATGTTGTTAATGCACATGCAACAAACAAATTGTTTTAAGCTTGTGTACGTGAGTATGCACATTTCTGTGAGTGTGCATGCATGTGCATGTATGTATGTATGTGTGTGTGTGTGTGTGTGTGTGTGTGTGTGTGTGTGTGTGTGTGTGTGTGTGTGTGTGTGTGTGTGTGTGTGTACAGGTTATCAAGTGCTCTAGGTCAGACATACATAAGGCTGGGCATATTTTGAAATGAATGAATGTTCCATAGAAATATAAAAGTCTTGGGAATTTGACACAACTCTGAGAATGGCTCTTAGACAAAAAGCACAGTACACAAGAGGAAAGACTGTCTCAAACACTGTGTGTGTGTGTGTGTGTGTGTGTGTGTGTGTGTGAGTGTGTGTGTGTGTGTACACGTGTGTGTGTGTGTGTGTGTGAGAAAGAGAGAGCGTGTTAGAATTTTAGTATTTCCCAATAGTGACAAAGTTGGTGCCAGCAAAAGGAAACCGTAGCCAAGAGTGGAAATCTTAGTGCGTATTGTTTGGCACAAGATATGCAATAATACATACAGATATAAGACTAAAACAATCACATCTTATTAAAGGTTATCACATTAAGTGATAAGCTAGTAGAGGATGATGATGTGTGTGTGTGCGTGTATAAATACATACAGACATACATACATAGAAGCACAAGTGTGGCTGCGTGGTTAAAACATTTGTTTTGTAATCATATAGTTTCAAGTTCAGTGCCACCATGTACCCAAGTGTCTTCTACTATAGCCCCAGGCAGATCACTGCCTTGTGAGTGGATTTGATAGGCAGAAACTAAAAGAAGCCAGTTGTGTGTGTGTGTATGCGTGTGTATGTCTGTGTGCACATGTGAGTGTGTCCACGTGTACATGTGTCTGTGTGCACGTGTGTGTGTGTGTGTGTGTATGTTCTTATCTTGACATTGTGTAATGTAAATATTTCCAAAATTCTGCAGGAAAATATATCCAGCTATGGAGAAATATTACTTTGTTTGGAAACATGTAAAGGTTGGTACAGGAAGAGAATCCAGCCAGAGAGAAAATCTGCCTCCATAAACTTTGTCTAACCCATACAAGCATGGAAAAGTAGACATTAATATGAAGACGATGAAGATAATGACGATGATGATGATGATGTGTGTGTGCATGAACAAATGAACTATGTGAGATACGTATTAAAGGCAGCAGCAATAATGAGAAAAAGAACAGTAATTATAATTACTGAATTGAATACAAGGAGATGGCTAATGATAAGCAAGAAATAATTTCAAAAATTCTACAAGCAATGTAAACTAAATAATGATACTAGTAGCAAAATTCTAGAGACAGGAACAGTAATAAATAGGACATGTTTATAGCAGGAGACGTGTTAAACATGTCAATAGAAAATTCCAAATATCTAACCAGCAATTAAAGAAAATAAATTAAAAGATTGTTTAGAAAATGATAGCGAAACAGTATTGACATGAACCTTTTATGAATCAGGGTAAAACGGCATACAGCTCGTAATATTATGAGTCAACAGAATTGAGAACGAAACAGATGATGTTATGTTTTACCAAAAGGACAATTTTTAAAAAATACAAATTAAATTGCTGTATTGATTTCCCTATCAGAAAATATTAGGGACAAAATGAAAACAAAATTAAGCACTTTCAGGGGATCCTTTTTTTTTGTTTTCTTTTTTTCTTTTTTTCTTCTTTTTTTTTTTTGCTTTGGTGGGGCTTTATTTGTTTTGCTTTTGTTTTATCACTTTCACTGCAATTTTAAAATCATAGTTTGTTTGTTTTTTTAATCAGATAAGATTTAGCAAGCAGATAAAGAATAAATTGGTGGCTAACAGAGCTGAAATACGAACTCACAATTTAAGAGTTTAGAACTTTTCTATTTTGGGCATAGCTGATCTACGATAGATCTTAATTTATATATATGTATTTAATTCCACTATTTATCAGAAGGTCTCACCATATGCTAGAACTTATCCTAGTTTTGAAAGCATTAAACTATGTTTTGTTTTGCTATTTCCTTACTTTTTATTTTCTTTTTACACAGGAGAAAATATGGATTCAACATTACAAACTAATGGAGCACTTTTCAATTATGTAGTGTCATTCACTGCTGGAAGCAATGAACTGTATATCTCATGGTTATTTTTTCACAGTTTGATGGGCAATGAACATTTTCATAGATTTGCTGGCAACACAGTGCAGCACCAGTAACAGGCTATACAGGAGCACTTGATACAAGAGAGTCAGTACAAAATAAAATACTAAGAATGAGTTTGCTTATCAAGTTGTTATTGCTATTGTGTGAGTCATTATTACTGGCAGAATTGTTAGCGTGTTGGGCAAAATGCTTAGCAGTATTTTGTCTGCTGCTACATTCTGAGTTCAAATTTCTCTGAAGTCAACTTTGCCTTTCATCCGTTTATGCACTGGAATCAATGTAATCGACTTACCCCTCTCCCAAAATTTCAGGCCTTGTGCCTATAAGAGAAAGGATTATTATTATTAAGGCAGCAAGCTGACACAATCGTTAGCATGCCAGACAAAATGCTTAGCAGCCTTTCACCCATCTTCATATTCTCAGTTCAAATTCCACTGAGGTTGACTTTGCTTTCATCCTATCGGGGTCGATAAAATAAGTATCAGTGGAGTACTGGGGTTGATGTAATCTACTTGCCCATCCTCTGGTATTGCTAGCCTTGTGTCAAAATTTGAAAACATTATTATTATTATTATTATTATTATTATTATTATTATCATCATCATCATTATTAGCACCCTGGGCAAAATGCTTAGCGGCAATTTGTCCATCTTTATACCTTGAGCTCAAATTCTCCTGAGGTCAACTTTGCCTTTCATCCTTTCTGGGTTGATAAATAAGTACCAGTTGAGCAGTGGGGTCAATGTAATCGATTTATCCCCCACCGCTACTCCAAACTTGTTGGCTTTGTGCCAAAATTTGAAACCATTATTATTATCATCATTATTAGGCGCTGAGCAGGCAAAGTTGTTAGCCACCCAGCCACCTTTTTTTTTGGCTAGAAAAAGTAGGCACCCTTATATAGTGCTTATGATAAAGAGATTGTGTGCTAAGAATGTAAGAACTGAATTTCCTCTTTGGTGAAGCTTTTATCAATTTCTGCAAATTCCATTTGGTTAGGAAGTTGGTACTGGAAAGGAAGGTATGCCCCCAGTGAATTTACTGAAAAATGGACGAGAGTGATGATAATGGCCCAGCTGAAGCGAATGAGTGGTTATTCTCTATGCATGCAAATATAGACTAGGGAACACAACTGGAAGATGGCTCTGGTCTTGGGTAATCATGGCAGTCTTGGATACACAGAATTCTTTGATTTGTTCTAAGTGGCTGTCCATCTATTGGGATGTCTCATTCCTTTTCTTTTTGTTTACTGTTGCTTTTATGATTTTTTTTTTTTTTCATAATCTTTTCTATGTAAAGCATTCTACAAATCACAACTTTGAAATTTCTCCTTGTACTGTCCCAGCTCCATCACTATTATTATCTGTGCCTGAGTGCACCCAGGATGCATTAGTTGCAACCACTGAATACATAACTGTGAACTCATTATTGAGGCACCATTGAAAAGTGGTATGCAATAAAGTTGTTTACAATAAAGTACCTACTCTGGTGCACTCCTGTTTAAATTAAACTGATTATTCGCAAAAATAAAACCATCAAAAATGATCCGGTAGTATGCAACATGATTTTGCTAACTGTTTTAGGCAACTACATAGTCACGAGCAGACACTGCTGATAAATTCTTGACCTTCTTACCCAAGACGCAGTGAGGCATCAATGCTAAGACAGCAGGAGGGAGAGAAGGCTGCATAGAGCTGAGCAAACTGAAGCAGTATGAAATGAAGAGCTTTGCTTAACCCTTTCACATTCAGATTACTCTGGCTAATGTAATGCTTATTTATTTGCATTGCTTTGAATTCATCAAGCATTATTCCATAGCTTTGAGATTTTGATGAAGTGATTGTTTATTTTGAGAGTAACATTGTAGGGTAAGAGTAAGAGGTCAGATTTAGCCGGTTTGAATATAAAACAGAAAGAATATTTGGGTCAGATATGACTGGTTTTAAAGGGTTAAGAATGTAAGGAATTTAACTCGTAACTTTAAGAATAAGAAGAAAGCACTAACTTCTAGGCCACCTTTATAAAAAGCGCTAATAATAACTGCATGAAAAAAAAAAAACAGTGAGCTCTCTTGAATAAAAAATTATGAAAAACTACCTAATTTCTTCTATGTTTACTTTTTGTGACTATGAAGAAATATATTGATCCCTTCTCTCATGTTTTCATCAATAGCAACCTTTAAGACTTTCATTATCAACACAAATAGTCTACACTGCATATGAATTTTAATTTCAGATAATAATAAAAAAAAAAGCATAGTGAGAAAGCAACATGTGCATGCTATTGGTAAAGATAAAGTTGATATGTTCAATAGCAAAAAAATATGTGAGCAACAATACAATCAGAGAGGGAGGAATGGTAAAAAAGAAAAAAAAAATATAAAAATAGTTCTTTTTATCCTTGACAATATGCAAAATTACAAAACTCAAAAAAAAAAAAAAAAAAAAAAAATTAAAATAAATTATTTATAGCAAACGTTTAATCTTATTTCAAGTAGTTATATTCAGAAATATTAAAAAAGAAAGGTTCATTATAATTTAAGCATACGTGTAAAAGAAAGAAGGAAAGTGTGAGATCTTTTTTTTTTTTTTCAGAAAGTGTTTGTAATTCAGAATGAAGAAATGAGCTGGTAAGACAATAATGTGTATATGGCAGTGTCCATGTGTCAACGTAAGATGAAGACGATTAAGTGTGTAATAATGTACAGGTGAGTATGTCAATGTTTGTAGCAATATAACAAATGATCTTCAGTGTAGCAAAACTCTGTGTGTGTGTGTGTGTGTGTATGTGTGTGCGTGTGTGTAAATATATACACAAAAACACACAGCTATATATACATGTATATATATAAAAAATTATATATACGTATGAACACATTTATAAATATAAATGTATTGTTTATTCAATGGAATATATAGAATACACACACACACAAATATTTAATCACAAACTATGCATATACAGAAATGTATATATAAATAGATTTATATGAATATATATATA